>NC_050574.1:429092373-429396540 GCF_011100635.1 Trichosurus vulpecula | reverse complement strand
GAGAGAGAGAGAGAGAGAGAGAGAGAGAGAGAGAGAGAGAGAGAGATTTCTTCAGTTTTCTGGGCAATTTTGGCTTCCAGATTCAGGTGGGAAAATGGAAAATTCCAATCCCATTTCAGCTTGCAGAAGGAAGGGACTGTGGGAAGACATGAGAGGAGCAGTAAGTCAGCAGGTCCCCATCCCTAGCTTGCTTCACATAAGACTTTGAGGAACTAGGACTCTCACTCTCTTGGTTGATCTGAGTTATCTGGCTACCAGTGGGACAGAAATTTCACTCTGTATTGTCTGGTATACTTACTTTATCCACCTTCTATGTATACTGTCTTAGATTTTTGTTTTGCTATTGATTTGGATAAATGGGTTTTTTTGACTAAGTGCTATGTGTTCATTGTGGAACTAAAATTTGGTGGGAAAATGGGTCAAGCCTTGCATGGAGAGCTTGGAAACCTCCTTTCCTCCTAATGATGAAAGAGGGATCAGAAGTTAGATTGAACCTGAAAACTTCATTTACTAGAATAATAATACTTAAGGAAGCAGATAGCTATGATTCTAGTATGGTATCAAATATCTTTGAAAAGAGAAGAATGACACCCTCTGACTCCAGTTTCCTGCTTCCTCTCCCAGCAAGGACTACAGGTTCAGTATTCTTTTGACTCCTTCATGCTGCCTCTCAATTTTTAGCACACATAGAAGTTTCATAGAATTGAAGAATAGTTGCATACATGTTTTTGACAGTGCCTATAATCTGCTCTGATTATGAATTATGTTCTTTGGCTCTTTTGGAGGGTATGTTAACCTCATAGGGCACTAGGGCATCGTTTCATGTTCCAAAACTATAATTCAGTTGTATTTTCTGCATTTTATCCTGGAGGGTACTGGCTATAGACATTCCTCATCTCAGAATAAATAAAAGCCTCTCCTAGATTCTTTTATTATTGTTGGTGCAAAAGGGGGTGTGCCCTGTGGAGAAGGAAACATGGTGAGACATTGACCAGGCTTGAAATTAGCACACACAGTTTCAGGTTCTACCACTAATGCTTTTTAGCTATGTTACCTTGGGCAAGTCATTTAATCCCTTTGAGCCTCTCTTTATTCATTTGCAGAATGGGAAAATATAATAATTATACTACCTGTCTTATTTGCTTTCTTTGGAGCTATCACCATAAACATTATTTTACTGCATAATTCTGGACAAGCCACCCTATTGCTCTGTTTCTGCATGCATAAAACAAAAGGGTGAGATGTCTGATCTCCTATCTGGAGGGAACATTCTATGATACATTTAGTGCCTTATAAGTTTTTTTTAAACTTCTATGTGTGGCTGCTTAAATGCAGAAACAACACAGGGTAGTCTTAGAGTTGGGAATACTATGAAAAATAAAAGATTGATAACCCTGGACAAGTGACAAACTATGTTCTTCAGACAACTTATGACTTCTCTGTTAGGTAATAAACAGGCCACAATTCTGGTAGTATAGATCCTGTTTCTCACACTATGAGAATTTCTTCTCGGATTAAGTCATTGCTGTTTAGTGAATTTGGTTTTTACTGTACCACAAAAAAATAACTTTAATGTCTTAGCTTGAATGGAGGCCAGAGAAAGCGAAGTGAATAAATTATTGCATTGATATTCCCTGAGTCGAGATCTCTGTTATCTGTGGGTTGTTTTGATACAATGATTTGCCTAAATTCTTACCTTCAAACTTGGCTTCAAATTCTTTTTATTAGATTTATTTTAATTTATGTAATAAAATAAGCATGTCCATAGCATAGTACAATTTAAAAAAGATGATTGCACATGAAACTGTGAATCTACAATGGAAAACTATCTATTCCTTTCAAATACACTACAAAATTATCCTATAAATTTATTTTTTTCCTTTTTTTTCTTTCCTATCCTTCCTCATCACCCCATTTCCTGTTTCTTGTTGCTCACCAAAACATGCCCTATTTCATTTCCAATATTTTCATTTCATATTTCTTCATTTTCCAACAGCTTCTTTCTTTGCTTTTGACTCCATGAACATCATGCTTCCTTAATATAACCTCATTGCCAGCAATCTCATCATCATGGAGATTGCTTCAGCTTTGATACTCAACAACTCCTCATTAATCAGAGTTGCCTCCCCTTTCTGATTGAAAGACTGCAGGTTGGAGAAAAAACCTCCTCCTATACACACATATATACATATAAATCTTTCTATCAGAGTTTCATCACCAGTATTTTAACTGTAATAAACTGGATCCTATTTACCTTTTTGAATCCCTAAATAAAGGATGATTCCTAAGAACTTCCAGTCTCAAATTTAACAATAAAGTTACTTGATAGTATGTGATTTGTTTATGGAATGAGGCTGAAAGTCACTGGTAATTGTGTAGCCTTGAAAATGTCACATAGCAACCTTATAGAGGGAGGGATCAGGATTTTCCAGCCATCATTTTATTTCCCATTAACTTCTCTGTTGTTTCTGATGTCACAAATATCATGCTTCCTCCAAGATAAGCTCAACACTAGAGTCCTCACCAGGATGGAGACTTTATGCCAGCTTCTCTGCCAGGTTTTAATTCCAAAAAAAGTCATGCCACTTTACCAGATACCATCTGGTGCCCCCACCCTTTTCTAGTTTTCTTTTGTGTATTTTTCCCTTGTCACTTTGGAAGCTTCTTGAGTGAAGGGACAATCTTTATTATCATTATTTATATTCCCAGTGGTTAACAATGTGCTTGGCATACAATAGTCACTAAGTAAACATTTATTCACTGACTGATTACTTGCCTAGGAATGCCCAAATTGAACTTAGGAATTAGATTCTTTTTTTTTTTTCATTTGAAATCTGCTTTATTTGTATTAACATGATATAATGATATTAATTTGTAGGTTTTAGAAGCATTTTCATTCATCTATTGGTCTAGCCACCCATCCATCCATTCATCCATCCATCCAACAAACATTTAGTAAACACCCATGCTGAACACTGCAACAAACTAAGAACTCTGTGTAGGGGTGGGGCGGGGGAGGAGGTGTACCATCCTTGTTAACCGGGAGCTAAACTCTAGTAGTTTCTCATAAAGATGACATTTGGTGCCCTGTTTTTCAGTTACGGTGTTTGCCCACTTCAGCAATAACGTATTGCAGGGTCCACATTTTATGACTTGCTACTGCAATCTTAAAACTGAATATTGAGATGAGAACATATATTTCCCAAATGTACAATTGAATATATTTGGTTTGCTATGTAAGATATCCAAAAGGCTCAGTTTCTCATACCCCATTTTGAAAATTGCATGCTCTGGATTTGACCTTCATAGAGAATTGCACAGTCTATCATAGAATTTAATTAGATGCTGAAAAAGAACTAAGTCATAGGCAAGGCTTATTGAGTTTCTCTCATTTTTCCAGTTCTGCAGAACCCACAATTGATCCATAAAGATGTTAACTTTTTACTTATTAATGATATTATTTCATAGAAAACAGAGAGTTGGAAACATAGTTTTGTTTATTATACTCATCATGGCATAAACATTCTAGTGAAATTGGCTGGTGCTATAATTTAAGCTTCTTGGATGAATACAAAATAAAACAACCGGAAATAAAATAACTGGACACTGTCAAAAGTAAGAGGACATTATTATTTCTGAAAGATTGATGCTGAAGAGTGAAGATGCATTACTATGTAGAACCAATTAAACTGAGCACGTATGTTTCTTGATAGAGTCCCTGGAAGCTTTCCTACACACTTCAAGTGGAAGGTTGGCTTGGGCTATGTTTTTCCACAAGTTTATCTCAAAACTGCCTCATTACATGATTAATGACATCTGCAACAAGAGAATTTCACAGAGTTGCTTAACTGTATTTCTATACCAAATTTTTTCAATGTTGAAAGTTATAGATAACAAAGGGCAAAGTGTACCTTTAATGTAACCGGGGAATCATCTTCCCTGGTGAGCTTTTAATAACAATAAATTTATTGTGGTTTGGCACCTTTTCTATTTATTTCTCTGCATGACAACAAAAAGAAAGCATACTTTTACCACAATACAAAAATAAACTGTATACACACATATGACTAAATATATTAATGCATCTCATACACATTGTATGTATATATACACATTATATATATATATATATATATATAATGTGTATATATATATATTACATATACAAACACATTTATGTTTGCATATGTATGTGTTTGAAGACAAAGGTATTTTGGATGTCTCCTCTGTATTAATCCCATTCATATACATGTGTGTATATGTATATTGTATATTGTATATACATATACATATACATATACATGATTATAAGAAGGGAGTAAGTTTCATCTATGCATATATATATATGCATACGTATGTATATTAAATACACATATAAGAGAGAGAGAAATCATATTATGCAGGAGGTACCAAAAATAATACCTTTGTTTTCAAACAGGCATTATCACCCTAATTACAACTGTAATAAACAGGATCCCATTTAGTTTTTTGAATCCTCAAGTAAAGGATCATGTTCAAGGTCTTCCAATCTCACATTTAATAGCAAAGGTTCTCTATGATATGTAAGTGGATGGTTTATAGTAATGGACTTGAAAGATCACTGGTGATTGCAGAGTGAGCCTTGAAAAGGTCACTTGAATTTACAATCCAGGCAGTTCCTCAACTGGCTGTGTAAAAGCTAATTTGTGATAGGTTTTGTTTTGTTTTTTAGTTTTGTTGTTATTGTTCTGGATATGCCCATGCTTTGATTGGTGTAGAGAAATATCAGTATGTTGAAACTCCCTCTATCTTTACCAATGCAGACCAACAACTCACTTATAACTTAGTCACCAGGGACACTGACAGTTGATATTACTAGCCCATAGCTTCATAGCTAGTACCTATTAGTGACAAGATTTTAACCCAGGACTTCTTTACTAGAATGGCGGTCCTTTATCAAGGATATATCACACTGTTCTTTATTTCCTGGGGGTAAAGATATGCAAATTAAATTTTGGTATCATGTAAGCTGCATGATTAATTCTACTTGAGAATATGGTTTTAGTTAGGGAGCTAGTTGTTTTGGTGTTGAGGCCACTGGGCCTGGATTCAGGAAGACCTGAGTTCAAATCTGACCTTTCATACTTACTATTTGACCATGGGTGGGTCCTTTACCCTTGGTTTGCCTCAGTGGCCTCAATTATAAAATGGGGATAATGATTGCACATACCTTCCAGGGTTATTGTAAGAATCAAGAAAAATTGTATGTGTGAAGTGATTAGCAGTTTCTGCTACATAGTAGGTACTATATAAATGTTTGCTAGTATTGTACTAAGTATACATATCACCTAGATTATGTAATCAGCCACCACATACCAATATATTTTAAAAATTTTCATCATGTCTGGATAAGGTCAGAAATTTTTTTTTGGAGAGGGGAAAGTCAGGGCAAGTAGGGTTAAGTCCCTTGCCCAAGATCACACAGCTAGTAAATGTGTCAAGTGTCTGATGCCGGATTTGAACTCAGGTCCTCCTGACTCCAGGGCCAGTGCTTTACTCACTGCACCACTGCACCACCTAGCTGCCTGTTAAGGTCAGAAATTTTAACAAAATTTCTTAAAAAAAATTAATGTGTGTTTTCATTCTCCTTTAATAACTATATGTCTGAGTTCTACATGATCCAAGATTTTTAATTCAAGAAATTTTAAATCACAGTTTTAGAGTTGGAAATTTTAGGGATCATTTTTTCTTACCCCTTCTCATTAAGGACTGCATTTGTCATCTTAGACAATTGATAATCTAATCTCTGGTCAAAAAAATCATCCCCTCCCCATCACCCTATTTTCTGTTTCTTGCTGCTCGCCAAAACTCGCCCTACTTCATTTCCAATCTCTTCATATTTCTTCATTTTCTGCCATTTTCTCTCCTTGGTTTTGATTCTATGAATATCATGCTTCCTTAATACCAGCAATCTCATCCTCATGGAGATTACTTCAGCTTTGAAACTCAACAACTCAGCACTCAGAGTTGCCTACCCCTCTGACTGCAGGACTGCAGGTTGGAGCAAAAACCTTCTCACACACACATACATACATATGTACAAACACAAAAACCCATCTGGGTTTCTTCACGAGCATTCCAACTGTAATAATACCACCTAACTCCCAGAGCTGTTGTGAGGTTAAAGTGAAATAATATTTATAAAATTCTTAGCACAGTTTCAGGCACATAATTATTTAATAAATGCTTGTTTCCTTCTTTATACTGAGAAAACTGAGGCAAACAGAGGTTCAGTGGCCTTCTCAAGATTACATGAATAATAAGTGCCTGAAACTGAATCTGAACTCAAATTTTCCTGACTCCAGGACCAGCACTCTATCTACTGTTCTACATAGCTGAACAATTTACAAATAGACCAAAAGATACCTGGATTTTCTCAAAGATTTGATTAATCTCCAAGTCACTTCCACAACAGTATGATCCATTGTCCTTTACAAAATGCAAGTTTTCATGATTGCTCTGAAAGGATATATCCTCAGTACTATCTAGTATTCAACCATATATTTTAAAGGGAGACATATCTTGCAGTTATTTCTTTCAGTGATATTATTTGATATAGTCCTTGGAAGCTTTCCTACATGCTTCAAGTAGATGAAGGGTTTAGGCTACATTTTCCCATGAGTTTGTTTCAACATTGTCGCATTACATGATTAATGACTTTTCTTCTCCCTCTCTCCTGTTACTGAATTAAGCAACATAAAATTTTTAAAAAAAACCTATTATTTTATAAATATTGATTTATTTTGTAAGAAAAGGATGTAGTATAGCAATTTAGAATAGCTGATTCTTAGTGAGTCCATGATGAAATCTGTGAGTGTTGCATCTCTAACCTGACCAAAATTAGTTGGTGAAATCAGTATTGAAACACAAGTTTATACCATGCTCATGTCATAGGGGGAAGTCCTCTGCTTCCCCTGTCATAGGGGGAAGTTCTGCTTCCTCTAAGTGGGATAAGCATCATCATCACCCCTGTAATCCCTTCCTTTCTCATCTCAATAAGATTCTTCTTTTTCCCTCTGGCCTCAATTCAAGTTTCCCATCTTCCATAAAAATTCCCTGATCTTCCATCAAACCAACCACCCCCTAGTTGCTAGGGTTATCTTTCTCGTCATTTTTTGTTTATTGATTGTTGTTATATTCTATATTTGTGTACATTTTGTGCCTCCCCCAAATAATTTCTCTCCAGAACCTAATATAGTGGTTTATTTGATTCTTTTGTACAATTTTCTTTTTTAAAAATTAATTCAACAAGCACAAACATTGGGGCAGCTAGGTGGCACAGTGAGTAGAGCACCAGCCCAGGAGTCAGGAGGACCTGAGTTCAAATCCAGTCTCAGACACTTGACAAATTGGCTAGTAGTGTGACCTTGGGCAAGTCACTTAACCCCAATTGCCTTGCCTTCCTACCTCCAAAAGAAAAACAAAACAAAAAAAAAAAAACAAGGACAAATTTTAATACACAAACAATATGAATACTCTATGTTAAGAAATGAATTTATGTTTCATAGTTTTAACTTTATATTAAGTTCATTGAACACAAGAGTGAGAAAATTATAATCTTTATATATTTCATCTTCATAAATATCTTTTTTCTGTTCTATGTATTTTAAATGTTTTATTGATATAATTTTCTCTTTTTTCCACGTATACTACTACTCACTAAGTCATTTATACTTCAGTAGAAACCTGCCCCTCCTTACAAGTAGTCTTCCTAAGTTCTTCTGAATATGTACAATAGAATCCATTGTTTCTTACATTGTGATACTATCCTTGTACCCTATTTTTGTTCAGTTATTTTCAGAATTGAAGGGTACTCACTTTATTTCCAGTTCTTTGCTACAATGGGTGTGTATATGTATACACGTTTTATACATATCAATCTTTTCCCTTTGTCTTTGATATCTTTGGATGTATGAGATTAATAGCTTTATGATTATTTTAAGGGTTATATACAAATCAGTAACATTCTGGGTATAGTTCTATATTGTATAACAGAATGATTGAACCATTCACAGCTTCCTCAATAATTCACTAGTATGGTTGCTCTCCAAAGTCTCCTCCTACCCCCTGCCAACAATCAATATTTTTCATTTTTTTAGCATCTTTGATAATCTGATAGGCTTAAGATGAAAATTCAGACCTTTGTGGCAATTTATATTTCTCTTTTGTGAATCCATTTTTCATGTTTGTGGTTGTTTGCCTTCCTTCATTTGAAAACTACGTGTTCAAACTCTTTGGCCACTTGTATATCAGAGAATGGCTCTTGTTTTTATATATTTGTATCCAATCTTTATATTTCTTAGATTATCATTATCAGAGAAATCTGCTGTAAAGAATTTTCTTCAATTAGCTTTCTCTTGTCTAATTCCTACTGCATTTAATTTGATTATATGAGAGACCTTAAACAATATATCATTAAAATTGTCCATTTAATCTCCTATCTTTACCCCTTGATCATTTAAGAATTCTTCCTTTACCCATAACCACAAAACATATCTACTTCCCTTCTCTTATTTTATATGATCTTTTATATTTAGATTGAATGTCCATTTAAAACAGAGTATAGTATGTTGGTCTAAATTTATTTTCTGTTAGTTTATTCTGCAATTTCTCTTATAATTTTCATTTAATAAGGAGTCTTTTCTCAAACTTCTGTTATCTTTTAATTTCTTGAAATAATTTTACTGTTTGATTATTTGGGGAGTCTTAAAATGCTTTACAGGTTGTGAACTCAATGTTTAAATAATTTGATTTTATGTGAAGAAAGGGAGGGTAGAGCACGGTAAATGAAATGGGAGAACGGGAAAATATTAAGTAAGGGATTATGCATTTAATTCTATGGCACATGTAATGTTTGAAACTCTGGTTTTATTGGTGTAGCCTAGTTACCTCTTTGTGTGACCCAATCTCTCAAACAGATCTATGTTTATTGAACTATTGGGGGAAGGTAGTCATCTAATTCAAAATCATAGCTCTAAGCCCCCGCCAATGTATCTCTTTATACCAGCCCAACCAGATGGGACATGAATCCTCCCTAAAGCCCACAGATCATAGTGCTAAAGTTAGATATTACATCAGAGACCATCTAGTCTCATTGTTTCATTTTACTGATGAAGAAATGGAGTTGTAAGAATATTATGTGACTTGTCCCAAATTACATTGGCAATAAGAATCCAAAGTGAGATGTGAATTAATGTCCTTTGACTTAAGAGAAAGTGTTTTGTTTATACAATGTATAATATAACAAATTAGTGGTATTTTACAAGAATAAGTTATTAAACAACTCTTTGCAGCCAATTCCAAATGGTTCCTATCACCAGTATGTCTCACTAAAGTTCTGATCAATTCCCAATTAATCGCTAAGTCTCTGCAATGAGAGAGAGACATAGTTCACTTACAGAAAGGTGCTTATGATATTTTCTATGATAACAGTCTTGGAAGCACTAGCTGTCAGGTACAACAACTTTAGAACATTGTAGGGTTATTATTGACTTCTTTTGGCTCAGTAATCCACAGATGTACTTGTACTTCAGTTGATTATTCCAGCAGCACTAGTCTTAAGATAGTGTAGATAAATGCCTCTTTTCCTGATTTCATTTGTTTGTCTTTACTTGAATCTGCTTCATTATATCCTATAGCTTTTTAGATTATACATGATGGAAACCAGCCTTCCCATGTTCAAGTTGGGTGCTTTAGTATATCAACAATGTTGCCAGCAGCTACTATGGCTGTGCAAGACCAATAACACCAGCACACAGAAGGGCTGCCAACATATGTTCTTTGATCTTTGTTTCTAATGAAAGCAACTTTAAGGGGTTAACAATCTCAGTATAATTAAACATACATATATCGTTCACTTAGTTCAGGGAGAAAAGGTCAGGCCCCTGATCTTCAGGGCAAATATGAACAGAAATTACAAACATCAACAGACAGACCTTGTCTGAATCACAATTCATAGTTACCAGAAAAGCACCAACATCTAGCTTACAAAGCCAGGGGATGCATTCAATGGCTTGCCCAGAGTCTTGTTACCCACATTCTTTCAATGAGTGTACCTCCAAAAGTCAAACCCCAACCTCAGTTCTTATATATACATCTCAGGTACTTGGGGCACTTGATACCTCAAGTGTTGAAAAGCACTCAAACAAAGAAGAGTGAAAGTCCCATTTTGCTTGCCATTACATTCGAAAGGCAGGACTCATCAAAGGTACTTGATTACCTCAGTATTCCAAAAGGGAAGACAACAAAAACATCTTTCCCTGATTACCATTACATATAGTGATGCTTTGGAATTCATATAAAAGTTTTGGGAGATATTATCCAAATATACCTTCTGCTAGAAAGAAGGGAAAAGACCCAAGTTTTGTGGGGTCATAATTCTGTGCATTTCCACAAATTCTTATATTAAGGCTAACTATATTGTCTGGGGTCTCTTCCTAAAAGAAATTTGAAAATGGAAATAATTTGGCAAGCAATTTTGAATTAAACAAATAAAATGGTTAAAATGTTACTATCCTTGACCCAAGGAATTCCATTGTTAGGCCTGTAAGTTGAAGATGTCGTTGATAAAAAGACAGGCACATATACAATAAATAGTTATCACAGAACTTTTTATAGTAGCAAAGAAATAGGAACAAAATAAATCTCTATTAAAGGGAGAAAAGTTAAACAATTTGAGGTACATGAAGGAATGTTAGAAAATATTTAGCGCTATAAGAAACAACAAATGAGATGAAAAGAGAAAGCATAGAATGACTTACATTAACTGCTGCAAAGTGAAGTAATCAGAGCCACAAAAACAGCACAGACAATGACTAAAATAATGTAAATGGAAAGAACAAAAAATAGACAAAAATGTGGTTACAAAATTACAAAAAGCAAGCTTGACTCAAAAGAAGAGATATGAAAAGCCACCTCCTTTTACTCTGTTGTAAAGATGGGAGGTCAGTTAGTACAGAAATTTTCATATATTTTCAGGTTTCATTGTATTAAATGGATTTGCTGATTTTTTTCTTTCCTATTTTTATTATAGCTTAAGGTTTTGTTATATTAAACAGCTCTCTGAGCATGGAGAAGGGGTAACATGAGGGGAAAATTAAGTGATATTGAAAGAAAAATATCAAGAAAATTCATTTTGACAAAATAAAAAAAGTTTTTAGTGGCATCTGAAAAATCATATAATCATATCTAAAAAGGAAAATGATAACTTTTATCAGTTCATATGAGATGATGGGAGAAAGTTGGAGGTGTAACTAGAGAGCTATCCTCTTTACTAAAAGGAAAAGTCAAAGGCTGAGACAAAAGAGAATCAAAATATGATCAGAAGAAGAAGCTTATGTGGGAAAATGTGTGAAGTCTTAGGTGTCACTTAGTTATAAAAGGAAGATGTCATTAGCAAAAGGAGAGGGTATGTTGCCTGAAAACATCCATCAGAATGCTTTATTAGCCATTATTCATTGATTTAAGTTGTCAGAGTAACTACTGAGTCTTGCTTATGCTATATATCATAAAAAGCAAATTCAGCATTTCTAGGAGCAAATGCCACTCTACTGTGTTCAGCTAACAAATTGCACATGTGAGATCTCAAATGTGATCATTTAGTCAGTCACTCTATGTAGGGCTGTCACTAAGTGATTTACCGCTTTGTGCAAATGCTGATAATGCTTCCCCTGGGGGCACGTATCAGGGATGAGAGAAAAGAGATCAAAGTAGGATTGGAGGTGGGGAGACAGTGATGTTGAAAGCATCAGAAAGGAAGAAAATAAGTTTATGAGAGTAAAACAAATGTAGTTATTCAATTAACTAATCTTGCCTGGAGAGGGAACATGAAAGTATGCCAAACTTAGAGGCAGTATGCCTGCATTCAAATCCTGATGACATTTTGATGTTTTCTGGTTTTGGGATTATGGGCAAATCACTTGTTATCAACAAATCTCTCTTATTCTGTCTCTCTCTGTCTCTGTCTCTCTGTCTCTCTGTGTCTCTCTCTCTTTCATCTATAAAATGGGAATAAGAGCATTTGCACTATCTGTCTTTCTGGGATGCTGTGGATAAAAATTTTGTAAATCTTAAAGAGAGGAATACATGCGAATAACAAGTATTGACTTTGTCATTTAATTTTGTTTTGGAGGCTGGCATGGTAAAAAAAAAATCTCACCTCCAGTTATAACTGCTGCTGCTCTTAGTAGCTGCAATTCTAAACTGCCATGCAATATGCATGTGGCAGTACCACATATACAATGAAACGACCTAAGTGTGTAGTCTGTCCTATAGGTCAGGGCTGTCTAAGATATGGCCCATGGGCCACATGCGGCCTGCAGTGGCATTTTATGCAGCCCACCTGTGGGTATTAATTTTCATGAGCAAAAAAAAAAATAATAATTTGCATGGAATGCATATTTGATTTTTTAATTACATCACTAATAAATAATCTCTTTGCTGTTAATTTTATTTAACGTTTTTAAGCAGTGTTATGGACAGAACATATCACAAAGAATTTTCAATTGATCTGTGGGATGTGTTCCATCTGTATTCATGCAGACTAGTCAGTATGCCCCTACTTTTATACTGTTGTGTTGTCACTTGTTTTGTGTTTGCTCTTTGTGCCTTCGCCTGTTGTACTGATGATGTGTGTTACCCCACATTCTATTAGTATATGGTATTTTTTTCATTCTGGGTGAAGCCCTCAAATAATTATTTTAATGTGGCACTAAGATAACCTATGTTTTGACAGCCCTGCTATAGGTGATGGGTTGATTTTAGCACTTCCTCTGCTTTTTTTTGCAACTGTCTAAAATTCTTCTCTTACAACTAATTTCCACTATTAAAGAATACAAATCATTTTGGGAGGGAGTACTGCTTTAAGCTTTGGTAGTGGCAGTCATTGTTGTAGTTGTAATTGCAGTCCTCATCATTAGTAAAAGTCATAGTAGTAGTAGTAGTTGTTGTACCAGCAACAAAAAGTAACTTTCAAAGACCAAACCCATAGCCATGGTGTAAGACAGGAGCACTGGTAGGGTAATGAGATGCTAGTCAAGGGGACACACAGTGAAGATTTTATGTGCCCTGATGCTTACGATAGCTGGGAAATTCTAGCACTTCTCTCCTCTTTCACTGCCACCACTCTACTGCAGATCTTCATCACCTCATGCCTGGATGGTTGCAATAGCATCCTTGTTGGTCTGCTACTTCAATTCTCTCCCCATTCCAATCCAGTCTCAGCTGGCAAAATGATCTTCCTAAAATGCATATCTGACTATATTACTGCACCCCATCCCTATTCAGTGAACTCCAGTGATTCCTGTTATCCCCAAAATCAAATATAAAATCATCTCTTAAGCTTTTAAAGTCTTGCATTACCTAGGCCTTCTAACTTTCCAATCTTTTTATACCTTATTAACCCCTTTCCCTATTCCAATGCAATCTGTGACACAGTAACATTGATCTCTTTTCTGTTCCTTGAACATGATTCTCCATCTCCCAACTCTGAATATTTTCACTGATTGTCCCCCATGTCTGGTATTTTCCCCCTCCTCATCTCCACTTCCTAGATTCCCTGGTTTCCTTCAAGTATCAGCTAAAATCATCTAACCTTCTGCAATAAGCTTTTCTCAGTTCTCCTTAATGGTAGTGTCTTCCTTTTGAAATTATCCCCAATTTATTCCATTTATATCTTGTTTGAAAATAGATGTTTGCATGAACATAGATGTTCAGTTGCCTTTAAATAAAAACTTTTTAAGTCCTTGTTTGTATTCCTAGAACTTAATATGTCTTCTATTCAGTAGGAACTTAATAAATGCTAGTTTTCTGACTCAATGTCTGGCTGCTTGATTGGTATCCTAGTCAATGTGATGCAGATGCTTCTAAGAGTCAAAGCTTTAGAAGGAGCAGCACAGAGTTGTTGGCTGGCCCTGCTTGGATCTATTATGATGATAAAAGCTTGATTTGGAGGATAGCAGGGTTCATGTCATTCCTTCAGGCTTTGTATACTGGGACAAAAGTAAACAAATGACAAGTACATGGGAAACAGACAGAAGAGAGGAACATTTTCTTTATATGCCAATATTCTTGTCATTTAGTCATAAGAAAATTGGAAACAGATTTTAACACTTCTAGAAAAAAGCATCATGTCACTTTTAGTCAATAGTATCCCCTGCTCCAGGTTATACAACAGCTCGATTAAGCATAGCAGTAAGAAATATCTCCATCCTCAAACTCATAGTAATATCTAAAAAAAGGGACATTTTTAATAAAGATTTTTTTTTATTTTTAGTTTACAACACTCAGTTCCACACATTTTTGAGCACCAGATTTTCTTCCCCTCCCTCCCATCATCCCTCCCCTGCAAGACGGCATGTAATCTGATCAGTCTTCTACATATAGCTTCACATTAAACTTAATTACACAATAGTCAAGTCATAAAGAAGAATTATGATGAATGAAATGAATCATGAGAAAGAAGAAACAAGACCAAAAAAAGAGGAAAAAAAATGAAAGCATATAGTTTGCCTCAACCTGCATTCAGACTACATAGTTCTTTCCTAGGTAGATAGCTCTTTCCATCATGAGTACTTTGGAGGTTTCTCTGAACCTTGTATTGCTTAGAAGAGCCAAGTCTATCAAGGTTAGTCATCACAGAATCAATATATCTGTGGTTGTATACAATATTCTCCTGGTTCTGCTTCACTCTCTCATCATTATATTATGTAGATCTTTCCAGGTTTTTATGAAGTCTGTTATCTTCCCCAGTTCTTATAGCACAATAGTGTTCCATTACATTTATATACCACAATTTGTTTAGTCATTCCCCAACTGAAGGGCATCCCTTTGATTTCCATTTCTTTGCTACCACAGAAAGAGCTGCAAAAAATATTTTTGTACATACAGATCCCTTTCCCACTTATGTGATCTCTTTGGGATACAGCCCTAGAAGCGGTATTGCTGGGTCAAAGGGTATGCACATTTTTATAGCCCTTTGGGCATAGTTCCAAATTGTTCTGCAGAATGGCTGGATCATTTCACAACTCCACCAAAAATGTAACAGTGTTCTAATTTTCCCACATCTTCTCCAACATTTATCATTTTCCTGTTTTGTCATGCTAGCCAATCTGACAGGAGAATTGTTGTACCTAAGAGTTGTTTTGATTTGCATTTCTCTAATCAATAGTGATTCAGAGCATTTTTTCATATGCCTATAGATATCTTTAATTTCTTCCTCTGAAAACTGCCTGTTCATATCCTTTGACCATTTCTCTGTTTGGGAATGACTTTATTCCTATAAATTTGGCTCAGTTCCAGGTATATTTTAGACATGATGCCTTTATCAGAAATATTGGTTGTAAAATTTTTCTCACAATTTTCTACTTCCCTCCTAATCTTTGTTGTATTGGCTTTGTTTATACAAAAATTTTCAAATTAAAATAATCAAAATTATCCATTTTGCATTTTGTTGTGTCATCAATTCTTTTCTTTCCCACAAACTTGATATATAAACTATTCCTTGCTCTCCTAAATTGCTTATACTATCAGCCTTTATCCCTAAATCATGAATCCATTTTGACTTTATTTTGGTATATGGTATAAGATATGGGTCTATGCCCAGTTTCTGCCCTACCATTTTCCAATTTTATTAGCAGTTTTTGTGAAATATTGAATGCTTAGCCCAGAAGTTGCATTCTTTGGGTTTATCAAAGAGTAGATTCCTATAGTTGTTGACTACTGCATCTTGTGTACCTAACCTAATCTGCTGATCCACCACTCTGTTTCTTAGCCAGTACCAAGTAGCTTTGATGACTGCTGCTTTATAGTACAGTTTAATATCTGGTATGGCTAGGCCACCTTCCCTAACATTTCTTTTCATTAATTCCCCAGATATTCTGGTCCTCTTGTTCTTCCAGATGAATTTTGTAATTATTTTATGCAGCACTATAAAACAATTTTTGCTACTTGGATTGGTATGGCACTGAATAAGTAAATTGATTTAGGTAAAATTGTTATTTTTGTTATATTAGCTCAGCCTAACCATGAGCAACTGATGTTTTTTCATTTATTTAGATCTGACTTTATTTGTGTGAAAAATGTTTTGTAATTATGTTCACATAGGCCCTGGGTTTTTCTCAGCAGGTAGACTCCCAAGTATTCTATAGTGTCTACAGTAACTTTAAATAGAATTTCTCTTTCTATCTCTTGCTGTTGGGCTTTGTTAGTAATGGATAGGAATGCTAAGGATTTATGTGGGTTAATTTTATATCCTGCAACTTTGCTAAAGTTGTTTATTATTTCAAGTAGTTTTTTACTTGATTCTCTAGGATTCTCTAAATAAATCATCATATCATCTGCAAAAAGTGATAATTTAGCTTCTTCTTTGCCTATTCTAATTCCTTCAATTTCTTTTTCTTCTCTTATTGCTACAGCTGACATTTCTAGTCAAAAAATGAATAATAGGGGTGATAATGGACATTCTTGTTTCACCCCTGATCTTATTGGGAATGCATCTAGCATATCCCCAATACAAATAATGCTTTTTACTGCTTTTAGGTAATTGCTATTTATAATTTTAAGGAAGGCTCCATTTATTCCTATGCTTTCTAGTGTTTTTTAAATAGGAATGGGTGTTGTATTTTGTCAAAGGGTTTTTCTGCATCTGTCGAGATGATCTTGTGGTTTCTGCTAGTTTTGTTGTTGATATGATCAATTATGCTGATAGTTTTCCTAATGTGGAGCCAGCTTTGCATTCCCAGAATAAATCCTACCTGGCCATAGTGTATTATTCTTATGATAAGTTGCTGCAATCTTTTTGCTAATATTTTATTTAAAATTTTTGCATCAATATTCATTGCAGAAATTGATCTATAATTTTCTTTCTCTGTTTTGACTCTTCCTGGTTTTGGTATAAGTGCTATATTTGTGTCATAAAAAATTTCATAGGACTACTTCTTCACCTATTTTCCCAAATAGTCAATAACATATAGGAATTAATTATTTTTTAAGTGTTTGAAAGAATTCAAATGGAAAACCATCTGGCCTGGGAGATTTTTTCTAGGGAGTTTATTGATGGTTTACTCAATTTCTTTTTCAGAGATGGGGTTATATAGGTGTTTTCCTTCCTCTTTTCTTAACCTGGGTAAAATATATTTTTTGTAAATATTCATCCATTTCCCTAAAGTTGTCAAATTTATGGGAATACAATTGGGCAAAATAATTCCTAATTATTGTTTTAATTTTCACTTCTTTGGAGGTGAATTCACCCTTTTCATTTTTGATACTGGGTAATTTGGCTTTCTTCTCCTTTAAAATCAAATTGACCAAAGGTTTATAAATTTTATAGTTTTTTTTTCATAAAGCCAACTCTTAGTTTTATTTGTTAACTTAAGAGTTTTCTTGATTTCAATTTTATTAATATCTCCTTTGATTTTTCAGTATGACTAATTTGATATTTAGTTGGGGATTTTCAATTCATTCTTTTTCTAACTTTTTCAGTTGCAAGCCTAATTCATTGATATCCTTTTTATCTATTTTGTTCATGTAAGTATTTAGAGATATAAAACTTCCCCTAGAACTGCTTTTGCTGCATCCCATAAATTTTGGTATATTGTTTCATTATTGTCATTCTCTTGAGTGAGGTTATTGGTTGTTTCTATGATTTATTCTTTGACCTACTCATTCTTCAGGATTAGATTACTTAGTTTCCAATCAATTTTGAGTTTTTTTTCCCTTGGTTTTTATTACACATAATTTTTATTGCATTACAATCTGAAAAGGATGTGTTGACTGCTTCTGCCTGTCTGCCCTGGATTGGGAGGGTTTGAGGCCCTAGTATATGGTCAGTTTTTGAATATGTGCCATTACCACTGAGAAAAAGGTGTATTCCTTTTAATTCCCATTCAGTTTTCTCCAGAGGTCTATCATATCTGCCTTTTCTAAAATTCTATTCACCTCCTTAACTTCTTTCTTGTTTATTTTGAGGTTAGATTTATCAAGTTAAGAGAGGGGGAGATTGAGGTCCACTACTCGTATAGTTTTGCTTTCTATTTCTTCCAATAATTCCCTTAATGTCTACTCTAAGAATTTGCATATATTTTTTGTTTCCACAATCCGGCTAGCAGCTTCTGTCAGGATGTAAGATCCACCCACAGCCAGCACCCGGAAAGCTGTCAACACCATAGTTTCTTTTGATCTGCTTTAATAAGGAAAGCAAGGTTAAAGGGGTTGACAAGCTTACTTTAATTCAGCATACAGACAGCATTCACTTAGTTCAGGGGAAGAGACCAGCACACTGAACTTCACAGCAAATTACAAACAAATCACAAACATCAACAGACAGACCAAATACAGATTCATAGTTACCAACATCTAGGTTCAGCCCGGGAGCTCAGAACAAGGGCTGGCCCAGAGTCATGCACACCACCACTGCTTTGAGTAAGAGATCTCCAAGGAACAGACAGCCAACCCCTGGTTTTTATATCTTTTTCAGTGTCAGGGGTGAGTCACACATGTGACTCACCCACGTGACCTAGAATTGTCACAAAGAGGTGGACTTAAACCTATGTGGTCTCAAAGCCTCTGCTCTCCCAGACATGTAAACTAGGCCCTCCCTGGAGTTAGCCCCACCTTGGGCCCCACCTTAGTTGCCATTCCACACCCACTAAGGTTTTATACCTAATAGGGGTTTGGGCCTGGGGCTTAGCACCTAGTAAGGCTCAATGAATTACTCAAAGGGAACAAAAGCCAAACTATTCAAAGGCACTTGTTGAACTAAGTGCTAAGGAGCCCATTTTTGGTTACCAACACAATTTTAAATAAGGATATTGCCTCACTGACTGTGGTACCTTTTAGCAGGATATAGTGTCCTTCCTTATCTCTTTTAATTAGATTTATATTTCCTTTTGCTTTGGCTGAGATTAGGATTGCTAAACCTGCTTTTTTTTTACTTTAGCTGAAGCACAATATATTCTACTCCTGCCTTTTACCTTAACTGTGTGTGAATCCCCCTGTTTCAAATGTGTTTCTTGTAAACAACATATTGTAACATTATGGTTTTTAATACATTCTGCTATCCACCTCCATTTTATTGGAGAGTTCATCCCGTTCACTTTCACAGATATGATTACTATCTGTGTCTTTTTCTCCATCCTATTTCCCCTCATTTATGCTTTTTATTTCTCCCTTCTCCCTTCCACTCCTCAACAGTTTTGTTTTTGACCACTGCCTTCCTCAGTTTACCCTCCCTCTTGATTCCCCTCCTTTATCTTACCTTTTTCTCTTTGCTACTTCTTCCCTCCTTTCTGACCACACCCCTCCCTTTTCTTTCCCCTTTCCCCTCCTACTGCCTGTAGGATAAGATTGATTTCTATACTTACCAGAGTATGTTATTCCCTTCTTGAACCAAATCCAATGAGAGTAAAGCTCAAATATTGCTCTTTTCCCTCCCCTTTTCCCAATACAATAATATGTTTTTGTGCCTCTTCGTATGGTGTAATTTGGCCTTTTCTTTTTTTTTAACTTTTCATTTTTTATTTAATTTTTTTTAGTTTTCAGCATTGATTTTCACAAGATTTTGAATTACAAATTTTCTCCCCATTTCTACCCTCCCCCCCACTGCAAGATGGCAAATATTCTGATTGTGCTGTTCCCCAGTAAGCCCTCCCTTCTATCACCCCACTCCTGTCCATCCCTTTTACACTTACTTTCTTGTAGGGCAAGATAGATTTCTATGCTCCATTGCCCATATACCTTATTTCCCAATTTTATGCACAAAACCTTTTTTTGGAACATCTGCTTTTAAAACTTTGAGTTCAAAATTCTCTCTCCTCTTCCTTCCCCATGCACCCTCCCTAAGAAGGCAATCAATTCAACATAGGTGACAAGTGTATCATTATGTAAAACCTTTCCACAATACTCATGTTGTGAAAGACTAACTATTTTTCTCCTCTTATCCAGTACCCTTTTATTCAATTTTCTTCCTTGACCCTGTCCCTTTAAGAAAGTGTTTGCTTTTGATTACCTTCTCCCCCTATCTGCCCTACCTTCTATCATACCCCCTTTTTATCCCCTTCCTCCTTTCCTGTGGGGTAATATACCCAATTGAGGGTGTATGTTATTCCTTCCAAAGTCAAATCCAATAAGAGCAAGATTCACTCATTCCCCCTCACCTGCCCCCTCTTCCCTTCCAGTGAACTGCTTTTTCTTGCCACTTTTATGTGAGATAATTTACCCCATTCTATCTCTCCCTTTCTCCCTTTGTCAATATATTCCTCTCTCATCCCTTAATTTGATTTTCTTTCGATATCATCCCTTCATATTCAACTCACCCTGTGTCTTCTGTCTACATATATATATATATATATATATATATATATATATATATATATATATATATATATATATACATATACACATACACACACATACTCCCTTCAGCTACCCTAATACTGAGGTCTCATGAATTACACAAATAATCTTTTTATGTAGGAATGCAAAAAGAACAGTTCAACTTTAGTAAGTCCCTTGTGATTTCTCTTTCTCGTTTACCTTTTCATGCTTCTCTTGATTCTTGTGTTTGTAAGTCAAATTTTCTTATTCAGCTCTTGTCTTTTCACTGAAAAAGCTTGAAAGCTTTCTATTTTATTGAAAGCCCATATTTTGCCTTGGAGCATTATACTCAGTTTTGTTGGGTAGGTGATTCTTGGTTTTAATCCTAACTCCATTGACCTCTGGAATATCATACCCCAAGCCCTTCAACCCCTTAATGTAGAAACTGCTAGATCTTGTGTTATCCTGATTGTAGTTCCACAATTCTCAAATTGTTTCTTTCTGGTTGCTTGCTAGTATTTTCTCCTTGACCTGGGAACTCTGGAATTTGGCAGCAATATTCCTAGGAGTTTTCTTTTTGGGATCTTGTTCAGGAGGCGATCGGTGGATTCTTTCAGTTTCTATTTTACCCATTGGCTCTAGAATATCAGGGCAGTTCTTCTTGATAATTTCTTTAAAGATGATGTCTAGGCTATTTTTTGATCATGACTTTCAGGTAGTCCAATAATTTTAAAATTATCTCTCATTGATCTATTTTCCAGATCAGTGGTTTTTCCAATGAGATATTTCACATTGTTTTCCATTTTTCATTCTTTTGGTTCTGTTTTATAATATCTTGATTTCTCATAAAGTCACTAGCTTCCACTTGTTCCAATCTAATTTTTTTTTTGGTAGCAAAACTGAGTATCATGCTCCAAGGCAATCCAATCTAATTTTTAAGGTAGTATTTTCTTCAGTTGTCTTTTGGACCTCCTTTTCCATTTCACTAATTCTGCCTTTCAATGCATTCTGCTCCTCTTTGGATTTTGGAATTCTTTTGCCATTTGAGTTAGTCTATTTTTTAAAAAAGGTGTCATTTTCTTCAGTATTTTTTGGGTATCAGTCATTGACTTATTTTTCATGGTTTTCTAGCATAGCTCTCATTTCTCTTCCCAATTTTTCCTCTACTTCTCCTACTTGTTTTTCCAAATTCCTTTTGAACTCTTCTATGGCCTGAGACCAATTCATATTTTTCTTGAAGGCTTTTGATGTAGGCTCTTTGACTTTGTTGACTTATTCTGGCTGTATATTTTGGTCTTCTTTGTCACCAAAAAAAGATTCCAAAGTCTGAGTCTGAATCTGAGTCTTTTTTCACTGCCTGGCCATGTTCCCAGCCAACTACATGACCCCTGAGCTTTTTGTCTGCTTGTAGAGTAGATTGTGCTTTGTCCCAAGTTTGAGGGGCTGTGCTGCCATTTTCAGAGCTACTTCTACACAGCAAGCTTTGCCACACCAGTGCTCCTTCTCCCCAAGAACTGTCAACCAGGATTGTGGCCCAGATCCAGGCAGGGCAAAGCAGGTTTTGCATTCCACTCTAATCTGCCAACTAATTCCTCCCATCAGATGGGCTTGGGGAAAGATGCAACTGCAGCTGTAGCTCTGTAAGGAGCCTCAGAGCTGCACCACTTCCACTGCCCCCAGGGCAGTGGGTTGACTGCCCTATGAACTCCTTTCACTCTGTCCCAGCAGCTTTTCTCACTAAACTTCTCTGTTGTCTTTGGTGTTCGCGGGTTGAGAAGTTTGGTAACTGCCACAGCTCAGTGATTCAGGGTGCTACACCTGTTCTGCCAGGTCTGGTTGGTCTGGGTGCAGCCCAAGCTGTGCTCTCCTCCACTCCATTCCCGGCTCTGTGCAATAGCCCCTTCCCAGTTACCATGCAGGCTGTCTTGGGCTGGAGCCCTGCTTCCCTTTGCTATTTCGTGTGTTCTGCAGCTCTGGAATTTGTTCAGAGCCATTTTATAAGGTTTTGGAGGGACCTGGGGGGGAGCTTAAACAAGTCCCTGCTTTCTAGCTGCCACCTTGGCTCTGCCCCGAATTTACTGTTTTCTACTACCTCTTTACCTCTTTTCTCAGAACCAACACTTTATATATCTTAATTATGTTTTTTTATCATTATATAAGTTATTTTATTCTGCTACCGACAGTCTATGTTTATCCTTTTCAATTGTCATAAGAACTCTACTATTCTCAAGATTGATACATATGTATATATATATATATATATATATATATATATATATATATATATATATATATATATATAACATATATGAAACAATGTAATGTAATGCTATATAAGGATGTAAATGATTTGCCTTATTGATTAACTAGGATTGTTTCCCCCTGTTTTTCTTTTTACGTCTCTCTTGATTTTTGTATTTGGAGATCAAATTTTCCATTGAGCTCTGTCCTTTTCATCAGGAAGGTCTGGAATTCCCTTATTTCATTGAATGTCCATCTCCTTGCCTATTTGACAAATATAAACATTTGTTCTTTAACATTTGGCAGAAAAATATTAAAAATGTTAAAATCTGGACACAACAGCATATGGATTGGCCATTGCTACAGTAAGAATGGCAGAAGGAATCATGGAATTATCAAGTAATATTCTTAGGGGCAGGAATCAAACACAATCATGGCAAATGCAACTGTGGTCATTTTTTGAGAAAACTATTAACTGTTTAATTAAAACAATTGGAAAATTACATCATATCCAGCTGTTATGTTCATTAAATTTTTTTGAAAGTCACTTCTCTCAATTAAAAGCAACAAAAATGGAATATATGGAAAGGAATTTGAAAATAACAAGTCTATCTGAAATCCTAGACTCCTTTAATCAGCAGCTGAAAGCAAAATCAAAAACTTAAAGTATCATAGAGAGTAATGTCAAAGGTGTGAAAAATATACAAAATAATTCATAATTTAAAAATTTGGTGAAGACACATTTACAGCAAATAACATATTTCTAGAACCATAAAATTGACATGTGACTTGGAAAATATCCTAACAATAACCTTTTCAATATTACTGAAACAATTAGCTGTAAAAAGATTGACACAGCCATCAAAAAGGAGGAACAGGATTGGTAAACTTTTTGAGAGTATGTGAAAAGACATATTAAACTTACAGAAAAAAAACCATTTGGAACAAACAAGTCATTTAACTGAAAAACATGAAATAAAATGCCTGAGTCATGTGAATTTTATTTATCAAGACTATTTTAGAATGATAAGTTATGGAGGGAGAGGGAAAGGGAGAAAAGAAGCTGAGTTACCCAAGTATCTGAGTCCCCTTTCAGGCAGCTCAGTTTTCTCACAGGTTGTGTATGTCCTTTGTTTTCAAAGAGGACCATGACATATATCTCAGAACCGCCCCATAATTCATAAATTTCCGGGTGGTAAAGCCTTGTTTTACAAATAGTAGCCTCAAAAAATCTTGGAGAAGTCAAAAAATAAACTGTATTGTACACTGATCCTCAAAGAAAGAACATTTGAAATAGGGTCCCTCAAAATGAATATTCATTAACTCCACAATATGAATTAAAAGTTTCCAAATATAAAGAAAATGAATATCACATAAATATTTGGAGAGATTGAGGTAGACATCATCCCCATCATACTCCATGCTACTAGAGTTGTCATGCAGGTTTTGATTGAGTATATGGAAGATGAAGATTCATTCCAAACTTTTTTTCATTACAAAAAGCAATTACTTTATTCATGTATGAAATAATCTACAGAATACCAAAGACAGAAATAGTGGCTTGCCCTTGAAACATTTCTATCTGAATTACATGAAAAAGGTAAGAACAAAGAGGAGGAGGAGGAAGAAGGACAAGACTATTACTATACAAAGAAGAAATAGTGAAGATGAAAATGATAATGATATCATAATATCATTTGGATTCAATAAATATACAATTTTTAATACACTATAAGGTTTTTATTTGATTGTGGAGTTCAAAGAGAAGGAAGGATCACATATGAAACTTATGGATATTTTTATCTAGTCTGGGCAAGACACATAAAGAATAAAGTAAACAAGTACAAAATATGCTGTATATGTCATGGATTTACTATCATCTTGACATAAAAGCTCCATGAAAAAATAAGCATATTTAGAACACTTAATAATCACAAAATTCAATGCAGTATACACTTTTGGAATAGCAAAATGGATGCCAAAAAATTTCAGATTCCTAAAAAAAATTTACGTGATATTAATGAAATATATCTATAAAAACTATGTACCTCATTGTCAAAAGGGAAGAGTAGTTTTAGATATTCTCAGAGTAGATAATTGACAAGTTTAAAATTTGTTTCATTTAAATTCATTATTCATTTAAAAGGAAATACTTTTTACAACAAACAGATGAAACTTTATTGAGAAAGAGGGGAAACTGATGTCCTAAAAAGTTATCTCTAAGAATCCCAGACTTATTCATCAAAGTAGATTATGCCAAGGACTATTAAAAATCAAATAACATATTACTGAAGGTTGAAAATAAAAGACACTACTAATACCTGGAAAGAAATAATCAGTAGGTATGCCCAAAGGCGTATAAAAAGGTGCATACCCTTTGAACCAGCAATACCGCTTCTAAGGATGTATCCCAAAGAGATCACAAAAATAGGAAAAGGATCCACATGTACAAATATATTTATAGCATCTCTTTTTGTGGTGGCCAAGAGCTGGAAATAGAGGGGATGCCCATCAATTGGGGAATGGCTGAATAAGTTATGGTACATGTAACAGAATACTATTGTGCTATAAGAAATGATAAATAGGCAGACCTCAGAAAAACCTTGAAAGACTTATGTGAACTGATTCTGAGTCAAGTGAGAAGAACCAGGAAAATATTGTACACAGTAATAGCCACATTATGTGATGATTGCTTTTGATAGACTTAGCCATTCTCAGCAATTCAAGGACCTAAAACAATTCCAAAGGACTCACAATGGAAAATGCCATTCACATTCGAAGAAAGGACTATGGAATCAGAATGTAGACTGAAGCAGACTATTTTCTTCTTTGTTTTGTTATGTTTTGCTTTTCTTTCTCATGGTTTCTCCCATTCATTATAATTCTTCCATGCACTGTGACTAATGTGAAAATGTGTTTAATAGGAATGTATGTGTAGAGCCCGTAGCAGATTGCAGGCCATCTTGGGGAGGACGGAAAGAAGGAGGGGTGAAAAATTTAAAACTTATGGAAGTGAATGTTGAAAACTAAAAATAAATAAATTAATAAAAAAGAAATAATCAGTATACCTCAGAATTCACTATTCTTCATAAACAAGGAGATAAAAAAATCCCCTTGCTATAAATATACACTCTAAACCAGAGGTGAAAAATGTGTAGCCAGGATGGCCCACAACACTATCAAATGTGGTTCCAATCAGACTGGAGTCTAATTGAGAAAGATTTAATGAATACATAAAAATGCAGTAAAACCTAGATAAAATTAAAACTTAAAATGGAATCAATATGTGCTTTTCAGAAATTCCTATGTAAGACTTGTTGTAACCCATATTTTTTAGTTTGATATCACTGCCCTAAATGATCTTTGAGAATTTAAAAAAAAACATAGAACATTCTTATAAACTTTAAGTGTTGCTAGCAATCTCCTGGACTTCATATTGACCAATGAAATTTTAAGAATCTAATCTCCACTGTATGGAATGAAAAGTTTTAGATAAAGAATTCTCCTGGAAGAAATTAAAAAAAACTGTATGGTAAGAGAATGAGGAACATATTATCTGCATCATCCTATCTGCCACTGAAGTTGCCTGGAAGATGATTTAAATGAGTCTGCAAAGGAGAAACCTACATCCCAATACTTTTATTCATTTTTTTAAATCATCCTCTAAAACCATGCAATCACCTACAGAACGTTAAGAATAAAAGAATAAAAAACTGTCAAAAAAAAAGAATAAAAGAATAATAGGATACTGAATCTCACATGGTTTCTGGCTGAACACCATGAAAAGTGACAATGATAATGAAACAATGATAAAATATTGACAACTACAACAACAAAGGAAAAAAGCTGCACTAAACACCAACATTTAAACAGCATTTAAAATTGTTCAACTCTCTTTTGAAACATTACATTGGGAATTAATGTTTCATTTGTTTCCTAAGATCAGATTATGGGGAGAGGGATAGAGAAAACATACAAAGAAAAGGGGTAGGCAGAAGTGGGGGGAAGAACTACCATCAAGCTAAAAGAAGAACATGAAATTCCAAGTGTGGGAGGTTCCAAAGATAAACCTCACCATCAGATTTTGCCCAGGGTAATCCCTGTCTATATGTTTCACTAAAGATTATCACAATATTCATGTTTCCTTCAGTGTAATTAAAAGTTTAAAGACTAAATCAAAAACAAAAAAAGCACAACGAACAACTAAGAGCAATTTGACCTTGATACTTCTATATTTATCAGTAGCATGTTTTTGTTTGAAAATATTTTATCTTTATAAGTATAAAGCAAAACTCAAGCATAATAAGACTCATTACACTGTGAGGCAGGATAAATGGTACAGCAGTTCACATCTCTCTGACATCACTTGGTGCATTGTAAGTAGTCCTTAAAATATGTGCTATTCCTCTCCCTTTACACCCTTAAATTATCAGACTCCGTTAAATATTTCACACACATATGCACACATTATTAACAATACAACTGTAGATAAAAATGTGCAATCTCAGGTTATTAAAAGCATTGAGAGAAATTCAGATGCCATGTAGAGACAGCAGTAGGCCCATCACCTCAAAATAAAAATGTATGTATAGTTTTCTGCTTTAGCACTAAGCAACAAATACTAACAGTTGACATTTGTATGATGCTTTAAGGTTTATTAAATGCTTGATATATTCCCATGATTCCGGGAGGTAGATACAATGCATATTTGTATTACAGATGGGGAAAATGAGTCTCAGAATTTTGCCTAAGACCATAGAACTATTAAGGTCCAGGTTTAGGTTGTTTCTGACTCCAAATCCAGGTTCCCTTCCTGCCAATAATCCAATTTCAATTACATTTACAGCTAAAAGCTAATGCAAGCATAACTCTATACCCTAACTGATGTCATTTTTCAACATCTACATCCACGGTGTCGAACTCAAAAAGAAACAAGGTAATCTGTACATAAGGATCCTTACAGACCACATATTGGTTTAGTTTTAAAATGTAATATGCCTGTTTTTCTTTATTTAAAAAAAATTCCAATTACATTTTAATCTTGTTCAGGCCACACATGTGAGTGTTGTGGCCACGTGCTGCCCACGGGCACTCTTTGACACTTTAGATCTATACTGCATTATAACCAGACCTGTAACATTAGTATCCGTATCTGTATTTTGGATAGACATTATAGTTGAGCAATACACTGTGGAGGGCTCCAGTGGAGTGACTCCAGAGATCTCTGCTTGTGACTATGCTGTTTAATATTATCAGCCACATGGACAAAGGCATAGATGACAAGCTCATCAAATATCCAATTGTTAAAATGTTGGGACTGATAGCTAGGACAATAGAATCAGAATCCCAAAAGGTTAAAACATGTGGCCGAATCCTAAAGGTTAAATCTGATACCTATACTTATATTCTGGAGTACGGAGTCTGCTTGTAACAACTCTTCTAGAGCATAGTGCTAAATAAATGTTAAGTTTGGACATTTATCCCCTTGGAAATCAGCAAAGACTACAAATAAGGCCTGGATTTATTGTTTTCCTATTTGTTTGGATTCAAGAAACCAACAGAAAATGTAATTAACATAGTAATGATGACGATGATGATGATTATCATGATGACCATCATATCACACACACTTTTTTAGAGAGCTAGCTGTTAAAATGTTTACTAGCTCACTCTATCAGATAGATGTATTTTCTTTCCATTTTTTTAATTTCAAAAAACACAGATGAATTTTTCCATTGTGTAGTCAGAACTCTCCTCACAAAAATGTAGTATGTTTTTTTGGAAGAGCACACAATGAATAATTAATTTTTTCAATATTGACTTCTTTCATCATATTATACATGAATATAGTGAATGTAGGTGGCTCTGTGTTACCCCAGACTGCCTGAAATGGAAAAGAAAAAGTGAAATTATTACATAAGTGCAAGAGGATGAGTATACTGAAGAGAGAAAGCTTCAGTCATGTGATTATGACTGACACCATATCCATAACACCTTCAATTTGGTCCTCATTCCACAGCCATATAATACTAGAAGACACAAGGTAAATCTTCACTCCAGTGAGATGAAATACCTTCAATGAAAATGGAAAGAAAGTCTAAAGAAAAGGTAGCTAAATTTCTAGATATTTTTCATATTCTTGGGGATAAAAGAGCCTGAGGAAATGGCCTTACATTAGTGAGGCTAGGCTCTCAACTTTATGGAATTCAAGACTCTCAGAATGGAAGGGATCTCATCCTGACTAAGAGGCTCTCAACAACAAGTTGTGTTCTTTCATCCAGCCTTCATTTGAAGATCTTACATGAGACAGAAATCATTACTTTGAGAGACAGCCCATTACGCTTTAGGATAACTCCAACTGTTAAAACTTCTTGACCAATCAAACTAAAACACTGCAATGGGTGATGGAGATATATTATAAATTCATCTTTTCTTGATACATTCAATAAAGTAAAATAATTTTTTGCTGATATAGACATCCCATTGAACTAACTCTTCTATTATTTTTTTCTTTTTCTGGGAGGCTATAATTTTTAAAGAAGTATGATTTAAGTTTTGACCTCAGGGAAAGGTTATTTATCCAACGCTGTCTTTCATATCTTTACTAAAGGCACTGACAGTAAAATGCAGAGGTCTTAAACCTTTGGACACTTTCATTGTCAGTGAAATACATCCTTCTATAAAATCCAGGCTGGTTTCACATAACAATATCATGTAAGTAATGTGGAAACCAAGTCAGGAACTCAAATCATGGCAGGGTCAGGATTGACTGAAATTTATTGTTGTCTTTGGTGCAGCCTGGATATGTTGAGGTCAGCACATGCTTTTGATGACCAATAAGAAAAGAATCACATCACAAAAGCAACAAGAAAATTGGCACTTTATTGGCAGTCTCTGCAGTGAAAGCCAAGAAGCCGATAGGCTGTGAACACTAAATTATCCTCTATGTCCCTGGAAATGATCCCTGTAGGTCAGAGCTGCAGGGTATTAGCAAAAAAAAAAATCTTGCATCAGTTCACATGGCTGCTTCCCAGCTGGTTCTTCCTCTGCTGATGGAGTGTTTGCCTCAAATTTAAGGCTGTAAATCTGACATTTTGCATTGATATTTAGGTTCACAACTGAACTCTCAGTTCTTTTTTATCTACAGAGGAATAATACATTGTACTTACAAGAGTCAGAAGGAAATGGGAAAAAAACCCTCTCAAATTAACTTACATTGGTGGAAATTCTTTGCAATAGTTTATTAGGAGATAGGGAAGAAGTGACAAGGGAATGAGTTATCTTTGTTGAACAAAGGTCAAGGGAGAAAATCCCTGCAAAATTGTGACATGGGCTAATTTCTTCTGATACATATCCTTTCATTATATATCCCTTTTCCCAAATCCGTGTTACCTGCTATTCTTGCCTCATTTTCCCTTCTTTGAAGTTTATTGCATCTCCTCAATTGATATTGTAAACCCATTCATTCCTATTCAGGATATATCTAATATTTCCAGAAGTGTTTGCTTTTTAAGAAGACCACAAGGAGAGGCAATATAATGCAATAAATCTCTAACACTGAATCTTAAGCTATCACTGGAACAAATACTTGTTGAGGGGGAAAAGATTGGGCTTCCCCAAGTGATCCTCCAATCATAACATGGAGAGAAATTATTGAGGCCCGTGGAAATACTGAGTGAAGGCTAAAAGCAGATATAACACCAATTAAATACCTTCAGAAAATGGTAAAACTTAAACTGCTTAGAGTCTAAATCTTCCCAGATTGACTGGGTAATTTCATAAATCACTAGGCAGGGATACAACCACACTGGGGCATTTGGAGGACAGGCAAAATTTGGGGCACCAGCAATAAGTTCCCTGCTATGCTAAATTACTTATATTTTTATTCTCCCCATAAGTATTCCTGGGGACCCTCTGGTCTAATTTTGCTGAATATAACCCTGACCAGGGAGTGCAATTAGCTTTCCCAAGCACATATCCACATGTGTAAACATTCACACTTATTGACATGTGTGAAAATTCACACGTATGCATATGTGTGAATAAACACAAACAAAAAGACCTATAATATAGGAAATCATGGTGAAGGACCAAGTATTCCACTGAGGGGATGACCATTGCCAAGACCACATTTTTTAAAATCTGTTTTTTTTTATTCTAATCTTAAACATAAAGAGAGCACTTTTAGACACAATAGAACATAAAAATTCTATATAAACTTTGAATCACCTTTTATTTAATTTATTTTAACATATGTATATGTGTGCATGTGTATGTATATATATGTATATACTTATATATATACATATATATATGTATATGTATATACTTATATATATATATATATATACATATATATATATATGTATATGTATATAAAGTAAGTTTTTGCTCTCCCTTTAAAAGCCAGGAAAGACACTTCTTTTCCTAATATCTCAAGGTACCCTGAGGTAATATGAGCGTTGTCTTTTACACCTTGCTATAGTTTGAGGGCATATTTTCTGTCCTGTCTCTCTCTCTCCAGCAGATGAGGAACAGGGCAAACAAGGTTAAGTGACTTGCCTAGGGTCACCCAGCTAGTAAGTGTCTGAAGCTACATTTTAACTCAGGTCCTCCTGACTCCAGGGCCCACACTCTGTCCACTGTACCACCTAGCTGCCTAAGTTTGTTGGGAAGGTTGAAGTGAGATATTTACTTCAAATTAAAAGCAAGAACAAAACAATTGCTTTCTCCCACCTCATAGGGATCACACTCTTCTCTATACTACCTCAGTCTGTTAGAGAGTACAATCAAAAGTTAGCTAAGTTCTTCCATAACACTGACCACACGAAGGTCACATTCATATATGGTATGAAGGCTGGATAAGTCCTTATTTTAACTTCCACTGGCCCAAGTCCCAAAAGTAATTCTAAAGGTCAATCTTTGCTTATTTGTCAATGATTGCTAGGCCTTCTGTAAGACTTGGCTAGGATTCCAAATTCTGGATTTCTATGGCTCACTTTCATGACCTCCAGAATAATTTCCTTCACCTAAGCTAGAAAACAATGGATAAAAAGTGGCCAAAGACCAAGGCCCATTCACATAATATGGTCTAAGATGGGAGTAGGCTGTATGTCTTCTCTTACTGGATTGTCTCACACTGGAAAAACTACACAGATAATAACCAAGATCCCAACACCCCTAAAAAAAAATCTGAAAGAATGAGACAGAGAAAAAAACGCTCTCAAATTCTCAGGATGAGGCTAACAGACTTTTTAGAAAACCTTTGCAGTCTGTCAAAGACCTTTCCTATCGTCATATAGAAGACCAGAACCATCTACAACATATCTATGCATGGTTCACAATCTCTCCAAGACATTTCTATTTTAAAATATCATGATTATTCTGGAAGTAGTCTCAGCTTTTTTCATGTGGGGAGATGCTAAGAGTCCTTCACATCTGCTAGACACTGGTTATATAATGAACTATAGATATTATTTTCAAAACTGTCCTTGTCTCTTTCCATCTGAATTTTCTTCTGTTTTTTGTTTGTTTGTTTTTCTTTTGTTTTGTCTCATTATGTTTTGCACTTAACAATTAGTTAATGGTTATTTTTTTCAATATTTTTGCTAACTTCTCTGCCCTCCCCTCTACTCCCACCTTGCTCTCCAATTAACCAAAGAAAAGAAAGGGAGAAAATACAAAGGAAAAAATGTTAACAAGTAATCATAATCAAGCAAAAGGAATGCACCCAATAACCTCGTCCAAAAATCTGTGTCTTCAAAATTTGTATCCATCACTTCTCTGTCAGAAGAAGCATAACATTTCAGCATAGGTCCTTTGGACACATGTGGATAATTGATTTGATCAGAGTTCTTAAGACGTTCAAAATAGTTTTCTTTTCTTCAATTATTAGAGAGAAAGAATTCCATTATATTCTTATGCCAAATTTTTTCAAGTGTTTTCCAATTTTTTAAAAGTTTTATTTAGTATTCTATTGTTGTCCAGCTACATGTACAATTTTTAGCTTTCATGTTTAAAACTTTGAATTCCACATTCTCTCCCCCTTCCTCCCTAATCCCCACCACTAATAAGGCAAGCAATTCAATATAGGTTATAAATGTGTAGTCATATAAAACCTTCATAATAGTCATGTGAAATAAAACACAGACAAGAAAAAAATTCAAGAAAAATAAAGTCCAAAAAGTATACTTCAATCTGTACTCAGACACCAAGAGTTCGTTCTCTGGTGATGGAAAGCATTTTTCATCATAAGCCCTTCAGAGTTATCTTGGGTCATTGTATTACTGAGAATAGTTAAGTGATTCACAGCTGATCATCTTACAATATTGGGATACTTGGTACACAGTACATTTCACTTTATATCAGCCCATGCAAGTCTTTCCAGGTTTTTCTGATTGTATGCTGCACATCTTTTTGTAAAGTACATAGGCCTTGGTCTAAATAAATTTACATTTCAATACAGAGGATAAGACTGCTATGCAACAAAGCAGGACACAAGGCAGAATTTGATGTGGGCAAAGCAGAATTTCCCAAGTATATTAGTGGAAAATTATAGAGTTAGATTCACTTTCAGGGGGTGGAGCCAAGATGGCAGCTGGAAAGCAGGGACTTGCATGAGCTCCCCCTGCCCAGGTCCCTCCAAACACCTATAAAAAATGGCTCTGAGCAAATTCTAGAACTGCAGAACCCACAAAATAGCAAAGGGAAGCAGGGGTCCAGCCCAGGACAGCCTGGATGATTGCAGGGTAAGGTCTATCACACAGAACTGGGAGCAGAGTGGAGCAGAGCCCAGCATGAGCCGCACCTGGACCAACCAGACTGGGAGCCAGGCAGAACAGGCCCTAGTGCCCTGAATCACTGAGCTGTGGCAGTTACCAGACTTCTCAACCCACAAACACCAAAGACAACAGAGAGGGTTAGTGGGAAAAGCTGCTGGGACAGAGTGAAAGAAGTTTGCGGTTCGGCCACCTCCCCAGGGGCAGCAGAGGTGATGCAGCTCTGAGGCTGCTTACAGAGTTACAGCTGCAGTTGCTTCCAGCCCCAGGTCCACCTGGTGGGAGGAATTAAGTGGCAGATCTGAGTGGGAGTGTAGAGCCAGCTTAGATCTGAGCCCAGTCTGGGTTGGCAGTTTTTGGGGGAGGAGTAGCACTGGTGTGGCAGAGGTTGCTGTGTAGAAATAGGTCTGAAAACAACAATGCAGCCCCTCAAGCTTGGGACAAAGTACCCTCTACTCTACAAGCAGTCATACCCCAACAAAAAACTCAAGTGTCAAGTAAGTTGGCTGGGAACATGGCCACGCAATGAAAATGGACTCAGATTCAGACTCCTACTTTGGAATCTTTCTTTGGCCACAAAGAAAACCAAAACATACAGCCAGAGGAAGACAACAAAATCAAAGAGCCTACATCAAAAGCCTCCAAGAAAAACATGAACTGGTCTCAGGCCATGGAAGAGCTCAAACAGGATTTGGAAAAGCAAGTAAGAGAAGTAGAGGAAAAATTAGGAAGAGAAATGAGAGTGATGGAGAAAACCAACAAAAAAAAGTCAATGACGGGCTTTTGGAGACCGCAAAAAAATACTGAAGAAAATGACACCTTAAAAATAGACTAAATCAAAAGGCAAAGAGCTCCAAAACCCCGATGAGGAGAAGAATGCCTTGAAAGGCAGAATTAGCCAAATGGAAAAGGAGGTCCAGAAGACCAGTGAAGAAAATACTACCTTAAAAATTAGATCAGAGCAAGTGGAAGCTAGTGACTTTATGAGAAAACAAAATATTATAAACCAGAACCAAAGGAATGAAAAAGTGGAAAACAATGTGAAATATCTCATTAGAAAAACCACTGACCTGGAAAATAGATCCAGTAGAGATAATTTTAAAAAATATTAGACTACCTGAAAGCCTTGATCAAAAAAAGAGCCTAGACATCATCTTTCAAGAAATTATCAAGGAGAACTGCCCTGATATTCTAGAGGTAAAATAGAAATTGAAAGGATCCACCAATTGCCTCCTGAAAAAGATCCCAAAAAGATAACTCCTAGGAATATAGTTGCCAAATGCCAGAGTTTCCAGGTTAAGGAGAAAATACGGCAAGCAGCCAGAAAGAAACAATTTGAGTATTGTGGAAACATAATCAGGTTAACACAAGATCTAGCAGCATTGTGTCGTGTAGGTTCTTCCAGGATGCTATGAAGTCTATATCATCCCCATGTCTTACAGCACAATAGTATTCCATTACCTTCATATACCACTGCTTGTTCAGCCATTCCCCAATTGATGGGCATCCCTTTGATTTCCAATTCTTAGCTACTACAAAAAGAGTCGCTATAAATATTTTTGTACATATAGGTCCTTTTCCCTCTTGTGTGATCTCTTTTGGATACAACCCTGGGAGTGGTATTGCTGGGTCAAAGAGTATGAACATTTTTATAGCCCTTTGGGCATAGTTTCAAATTGCTCTCCAAATTGACTGGATCAGTTCACAACTCCACCAGTAATGTAACAATGTTCCAATTTTCCCACATCCTCTCCAGAATTTATAGTTTTCCTGTTATTTTAGCCAATCTGACAGCAGAGAGATGGTATCTAAGAGCTGTTTTGATTTGCATTTCTTTAATCAGTAGTGATTTCGAGCATTTTTTCATACATCTAGAGATATCTTTAATTTATTCCTCTGAAAACTGTCTGTTCACATCCTTTGACCACTTCTCAATTGGGGAATGACTTGTATTCCTATATATTTGGTTCAGTTCCTTGTATATTTTGGAAATGAGGCCTTTATCCATGACACTAGTTGCAAAGATTTTCTCCTAGTTTACTGCCTCCCTCCTAATCTTTGTTGCATTGGCTTTTTTTGTACAAAAACATTTGAATTTATCATAATCAAAATTATCCAGTCTGCATTTTGTAATTCTCTCTATCTCTTGTTGGGTCATGAATTCTTTTCTTTTCCATAAATCTGATAGGTAAACTATTCCTTGCTCTCCCAAATTGCTTATAATTTCAGCCATTATTCCTAAATCATGAACCCATTTTGACTTTATTTTGGTATATGGTGTAAGATATTGGTCTATGCCCAGTTTCTGCCCTACCATTTTCCAATTTTCCCAGCAGTTTTTGTGAGATAGTGAATTCTTAGCCCAGAAGCTGGCCTCTTTGGGTTTATCAAAGAGTAGATTGCTATAGTCATTGACTTCTCCATCTTGTATTCCTGGCCTATTCCACTGATCCACAACTCTGTTTCTTAGCCAGTACCAGGTAGTTTTGATGACTGCTGCTCTGTAGTACAGTTTAATACCTGGTATGGCTAGGCAACCTTCTCTAGTATTTCTTTTCATTAATACCCTAGATATTCTAGACCTCTTGTTCTTCCAGATGAATTTTGTTATTATTTTATCCAGCTCTGTAAAATAATTTTTTGGTAGTTCAATTGGTATGGCATTGAATAGATAGATTAATTTAGGTAAAATTGTCATTTTTATTATATTAGCTCAGCCTAACCATGGGCAACTGATATCATTCCGTTTATTTAGATCTGACTTTATTCATGTGGAGAGTGTTTCATAATTGTGTACATATAGGCCCTGGGTTTGTCTTGGCAGATAAACTCCCAAATATTTTATAGTGTCTACAGTAACTTTGAATGGAATTTCTCTTTCTATCTCTTGCTGTTGGGCTTTGTTAGTAATGGATAGGAATGCTAAGGATTTATGTGGGTTAATTTTATATCCTGCAACTTTGCTAAAGTTGTTTATTATTACAAGTAGTTTTTTACTTGATTCTCTGGGATTCTCTAAGTAAATCATCATATCATCTGCAAAAGTGATAATTTAGCTTCTTCTTTGCCTATTCTAATTCCTTCAATTTCTTTTTCTTCTCTTATTGCTGCAGCTAATGTTTCTACTACCAAATAGAATAGTAGGGGTGATAATGGACATCCTTGTATCACACCTGATCTTATTGGGAATGGATCTAGCTTATCCCCATTACAAATAATGCTTGTTGATGGTTTTAGGTAGATGCTATTTATAATTTTAAGGAAGGCTCCATTTATTCCTATGCTTTCTAGTGTTTTTAATGGGTGTTGTATTTTGCCAAAGGCTTTTTCTGCATCTATTGAGATGATCATATGGTTTTTGCTAGTTTTGTTGTTGATATTGTCAATTATGCTAATCGTTTTCCTAACATTGAACCAGCCTTGCATTCCTAGAATAAATCCTACCTGGTCATAGTGTATTGTTCTGGTGATAAGTTGCTGCAATCTTTTTGCTAATATTTTATTTAAAATTTTTGCATGAATATTCATTAGGGATATTCGTCTATAGTTTTCTTTCTCTGTTTTGACTCTACCTGGTTTGGGTATTAGTACCATATTTGTGCCATAAAAAGAATTTGGTAGGACTCCTTCTTCACCTATTTTCCCAAATAGTCTACAAAGTATAGGAATTAATTGTTCTTTAAATGTTTGATAGAATTCACAAGTAAAACCGTCTGGCCCTGGAGATTTTTTCCCAGGGAGTTCATTGATGCCTTGCTCAATTTCTTTTTCTGAGATGGGGTTATTTAGAAATTTTACTTCCTCTTCTGTAAACCTAGGCAATTTATGTTTTGTAGATATTCATCCATATCTCTAAAGTTGTCAAATTTATGGGCATATAATTGGGCAAAATAATTCCAAATTATTGTTTTGATTTCCTCTTCATTGGAGGTAAACTCACCCTTTTCATTTTTGATACAGGTAATTTTATTTTCTTCTTTTCTTTTAATCAAATTGACCAAAGGTTTATCAATTTTATTGGTTTTTTCGTAAAAACAGCTCTTTGTTTTATTTATCAATTCAATAGTTTTCTTGATTTCAATTTTAATAATCTCTCCTTTGATATTCAGTATTTCTAATGTGGTGTTTAATTGGGGATTTTCAATTTGTTCTTTTTCTAGCTTTTTCAGCTGTATGCCCAAATCATTGATCTCCTTTTTTCCTATTTTATTCATGTAAGCATTTAGAGATATAAAACTTCCCCTAACAACTGCTTTTGCTGCATCCCATAAGTTTTGGTATGTTGTCTCATTATTATCATTCTCTTGAATGAAGTTATTAGTTGTTTCTCTGATTTGTTCTTTGGTCCACTCATTCTTTAGAATTAGATTATTTAGCTTCCAATTAATTTTTAGCTTATTTTTCCATAGTTCTTTGGTACAAATAATTCTTATTGCATCATAATCTGAAAAGTATGCTTTGACTATTTCTACCTTTCTGCACTGGATTGTGACGTTTTTATGCCCTAGTACATGGACAATTTTTGAGTATGTGCCACATACCGCTGAGAAGAAAGTATATTCCTTTTCATCCCCATTTAGTTTTCTCCAGAGGTCTATCATATCTGCCTTTTCTAAAATTCTGTTCAATTCCTTAACTTCTTTCTTATTTATTTTGAGTTTAGATTTCTCAAGTTCAGAAAGGGGAAGGTTGAGGTCTCCCAATATTATAGTTTTGCTGTCTATTTCTTCCTGTAACTCCCTTAACCTCTCCTCTAAGAATTCGCATGCCATTCCACTTGGTGCATAAGTGTTAAACAATGATATTGCTTCATTGTTTATGGTGCCTTTTAGTAGGATGTAGTGTCCTTCCTTGTCTCTTTTAGTTAAATCTATCTTTACTTTTTCTTTGTCTGAGATTAGGATTGCTACACCTGCTTTTTTTACTTTAGATGAGGCACAATATACTTTACTCCAGCCTTTTACCTTTACCCTGTGTGTATCCCCCTGTTTCAAATGTGTTTCTTGTAAACAACATATTGTAGGATTATGGTTTTTAATCCATTCTGCTATCTGCTTCTGTTTTATGGAAGAGTTCATCCCATTCACATTCCCAGTTATGATTTCTATCTGTGTCATTTTCTCCATCCTATTTCCCCATGTTTGTGCTTTTATTTCTCCCTTTCCCCTTCCACTCCTTAACAAGGTTTTGCATTTGACTCCCGCCTTCCTCAGTTTACCCTCCCTCTTTATTCCCCTCCCTTGTCTTACCATTTAACACTTGCTACTTCTCCCCTCCCTTCTGACCACCCCCCTCCCTTTCTTTCCCCCTTTCCCCTCCTACTTTCTGTAGGACAAGTTATATTTCTATGCTTATCAGGGTATGTTATTCCTACTTGAACCAGATCAGATGACAGTAAAGATCAAATACTGCTGTTCTCTCTCCCTTCTCTCCCTCTACTAAAATGTGTTTTTGTGCCTTTTCATTTGGTGTAATTTACCCTTTTCTACTACCTCCTTACCTTCTTTCTCAAAGCCCTCCCTTTATATCTCTTAATTATGTTTTTTTATCCTTATATCAGTTATTTAATACAGACATTCGCATTCTATGTGTATCCCTTTCAATTGTCATAATAACTGTACTATTCTCAAGATTGACTTGTATATGTATACATATAAAACATACATAAGATGATGTAATTCTATATAAAGATGCAAATAATTTGCCCTTATAGATTAATAAGGTTTGTGGGGGTTTTCTCCCCTGTTTACCTTTTTATGTCTCTCTTGAGTTTTGTATTTGGAAATCAAATTTCCATTGAATTCTGGCCTTTTCATCAGGAAGGTCTGGAATTCCCTTATTTTGTTGAATGTCCATCTCTTTCCCTGAAAAATTATATTTAATTTTGCTGGGTAGCTGATCCTTGATTGTAGTCCCAGCTCCTTTGCCCTTTGGAATATCATATTCCAATTTCTCCCATCTTTCAATGTGGAAGCTGAGAGATCCTGCGTGATCCTGACTGTAGTTCCACGATATTTGAATTGTTTCTTTTTGGCTGCTTTCAGTATTTTCTCCTTGAATTTGTAATTCTGAAATTTGGCTATAATATTTCTTGGAGTTTTCAGTTTGGGATCTCTTTCTGGGGGTGATCGGTGAATTCTTTCAGTGACTATTTTGCCCTCTGTTTCTAGGACCTCTGGGTAGTTGTCTTTGATAATTTCTTCAAAGATACTATCAAGGCTCTTTTGTTCATCATGGATTTTGAGTAGACCAATAACTCTTAAATTGTGTCTCCTGGATCTGTTTTCCAGGTCAGTTGTTTTCCCAATCAGATATTTCACATTTTTTTTCTATTTTTTCATTCTTTACATTTTGTTTTACTACTTCTTGATGCTTCATAGAGTCATTAGCTTCCACTTGCTCAACTCTAATTTTTAATGAGTTACTGTCTTCATTTTGCTTTTGAGTCTCCTTTTCCAGTTGGTTGATTTTACCTCTCAGGATGTCATTTTCTCTGTTTAGATTCTGCATCTTCATAGCCATTTCACCAATCTTATTCTTTAGAGGCCTGATTTCATCAGTGGATATTTTTTCCATTTTTTTCCATTTTTTCCATTTTTTCTTTTACCTCCTTAATTTGGTTTTTAAAATCCTCCTTTAGCTCTTCCGGTAATGCTTTTTGGGCTAGAGACCAGTTCACATTACCTTTTAAGGTATCAGATGTGGATGTAGTGTCATTGTTATCCTCTTCCAAATTGGTATTTTGGTCCTGCCTGTCTCCATTGAAAGAATCAATGGTCCTTGGTTTTTTTTTTTGTGTTCTTCATATTGGTTAGCCTTTTCCTGGATTTACAATAAATATCTGCTTTTGGTGCTCAGGGCTCTCTGTCCAAGCTTTCTTATTCTGGGGATTGTGAGTCTAGTTGTTGGCTTTGTGATTTATAGCCTTCAGTTTCCTGAGGTGTGGGGGAGGGGGTCTGGTACCCGAAATCTCCTCTTCCCCTGGAGTTGTTCTCCAGCACTTTTACTCTTCAGCAATGGTCTCAGCTCTTTGTTGTTCGAGCTGGGTGTCTGGCACTTCACCTGGGGGAGCAAGAGTGAATCTGGGCTTCTGGTGTTGACCCCTGCTGGCTCTGCCCCTCTGGGACTCAGGTACTCCCACTACTCGGCCACTGAAGCCCAACTTCTGTCTCCTCTATTCCAGCATTTTTTTGTTTGTTTGTTTTCCCTGAGGAATTCTCTGGGTGGGGAGGGGAGGGATTAGAGTGGTTATGTCTCCCAGAAGTTGAAGAAGCATTTCATACCTTTGTGCTGCAAGCCTCAGGAGTTGGAATCTCACAGTGGGTGGCATTGAGCTGCCTTCCACAGAGTGCCATCCTATGTTGGGAGGCCTGGGGATCTCTGCTGGTTTCAGGCACCCGGCTTTCTCCTAGCCTGTCTCCCACATGGGTTTCCCAGTCAGCCACTTCCGCTTTGGTCCCATCTGGAGCAGCTCTGCATGCAGAGGGCTCTCCTAGCCCACACATTCGTTCATTTGTCCTTTCAGAGTCTCCTGGCTGGGAAATGTGCCCCATTCAGACTTCTCGCGGTTTCTAATGCTCTTAAATCTGCTCAAATTCACTTTTTTTATAGGAATCTGACAGAACTTGTGAGAGAGCTCTGGTAAGACACTGTTTTCATACAGCCATCTTGGCTCCCCCCCCCCAAAAAAAAACTTTTAAAGAAAAATTAATTCCAATACTATATAAACTATTTGGAAAAATAGGAGGGACAGCTAGGTGGTACAGTGGATAGAGCCCTGGCCCTGGGGTCAGGAGGACCTGAGTTCAAATCTGGCCTCAGACTAGATACTTGACACTTACTAGTTGTATAACCCTGGGCAACTTACGCTCAACTGAATGAGAAAAAAAAAAAAAAGCAAAGAAAGTGTCCTACCAAATTCTTTTATAATGCAAATATTGTGCTGATACCTAAATCAGGAAGAACAGAAAGAAAGAAAATTATAGCCAACTTTCCTAATTAATATAGATTCAAAAATGTTAAATAGTGTTATCAATGAGATTACAGCAATTTATCATGAGGATAATATACTATGACCAGGTGGGATTTATACTAGGGATGCCAGCCTGGTTCAATATTAGGAAAACTATTAGCATAATTGACCAAATCAATAACAAAGTTAACAGAAATTTTATGATTATGTCAATAGGTGCAGAAAAAAGCTTTTGACAGAATAGAACACCCATTCTTATTAAAAATACTTGAAAACATAGGGATCATTAGAGTTTTCCTAAAAATAATTAGTGGCATCTATCTAAAACCATCAGCAGGCATTATATATAATGGGGATAAGCTGGAAGGTTTTCCAGTAAGATCGGGGGTGAAACAAGGATGTCCATTACCACCACTGCTATTCAATATTGTACTAGAAATATTAACTTTATCAATAAAAGAAGAAAAAGAAATCGAATAAATTAGAATAGGCAAAGAAGAAACAAAGCTGTTGCTTTTTGCAGACAATCTAAGAATGTTTTTAGGGAATCCTATGGAATCAATTAAAAACTACTTGAAATAATTAACAACTTCAGAAAAGTTGCAGGATATAAATTAAACCCACATAAATCATCCTCATTTCCATATATTACTAACAAAGTCCAACAGCAAGAGATAGGAAGAGAATTTTCATTAAACATAACTGTAGACAATATAAAATATTTCTAAGTTTACCTGCCAAGCTAAAGACAGGAACTATATGAAAACAATTACAAAACATTTTTCACACAAATAAAGTCAGATATAAATAACTGGCAAATATCAGTTGCTCATGTGTAGGCTGAGCTAATATAATAAAAATGACAATTCTACCTAAAATAATTTACTTATTCAGTGCCATAACAATCAATGTGTCAAAAATTATTTTATAGAGCTAGAAAAAATTTACAAAATCAATGGGAAGAACAAAAGGTCAAGGGAACTGATGAAAAGAAATATAAGGGAAGGGGGTCTAGCTTATGATATTACTGTTTTTTTTTGAAGGGGGGAAGGCAGGGCAATTGGAGTAAAAGGATTTGTCCAAGTCACACAGCTAGTAAGTGTGTCAAATGTCTGAGGCCGGATTTGAACTCAGGTCCTCCTTACTCCAGGGCCTGTGCTTTACTCACTGCAACTCCTAGCTGCCCCTATACCACCTTTTATGTATAAATCATGTACCCATGTTTACCTTTTTTGTATAGATCATAGATTTATGATCTATATCAGGGCTGTCCAACCTTATGCTATCTTAGGGCTGCATTAGCAGCTTCTACATTAAGGGATCCCAGGGCTTGGAGCTAGGATTAAAACCAAGAATCACCTACTCAGCAAAAGTCAGTATAATGCTCCAAGGCAAAATATGGATTTTCAGTAAAATAGAGGATTTTCAAACTTTCTCGATGAAAAGACCAGAGCCGAAGGACAGGGGGTCAGAACCAAAATGGTGACTGGAATGCAGGGACTTGCTTAAGCACTCCCCCAAATCCCTGCAAACACCTGTAAAAAATGACTCTGAACAAATTCTAGAGCTCCAGAACCCATGAAATAGCAGAGGGAAGCAGTTCTCCAGCCCAGGATGGCCTGGATGATTGCTGGAAAGGGTCTATCTCAAGGTGCTGGGAGTGGAGGACAGCCCAACATGGGCTGCACCAGGACATACCAGACCGGGAGTGGGCCTGGAGCAGGCCTTAGGAACATGAATCATTGAGCTGTGGCAGTTGCCAGACTTTTCAAACCACAAATGCCAAAGACCACGGAGCAGGTTAGTGGGAAAACTGCTAGATTGGGTTAGAAAGCCATCCAGCCCCAACCCTGGGGGTGGTGAAGGTGGTGTGGCAGTGGTAGCACAGCAGCAGGAAGCTCCTGCAGCTGCTTCCAGAGTCCCTGGCTCTCATGGTGGGAGGAGTCAAGCAGCATACCAGAGTGGGAGTAAAGGGCTTGCTTTGCCCTGCTTGGATCTGGATCACAATCCTCATCGACAGTTCTTGGGGGTAAAGGAGCACTGCTGTGGCAGAGCTTGCAGTGAGAATGGAGTAGAAGTAACTCCAAAAACAGCAGTGCAGCCCCTAGAACTTGAGACAAAGCACTCTCTACTCTACAAGCAATCATACCCTGACAAAAAGCTCAAGGTCAAATAGAAGGCTGGGAACATGGCCAGAGTGTAAAATAGAAATTGAAAGAATCCACCAACCACTACTTGAGAAAGATCCCAAAAAGAAATCTCCTAGAAATATTATTTCCAAATTCCAGAGTTCCAAGGTCAAAGAGAAAATAATCCAAACAGCCAGAAAGAAAAAAGTAATATGAGTATTATGGAAACACAATCAGGATCATACAAGATCTAGCAGCTTCTACATTAAGGGATCAAAGGGCTTGGAATATGATATTCTGGAGGTTGAAGGAGCTAGGATTAAAACTAAGAATCACCTACACAGCAAAACTGAGTATAATGCTCCAAGGCAAATTATGGATTTCCAATAAGATAGAGGACCTTCAAGCTTTCTCAGTGAAAAGACCAGAGCTGAATAAAAACAGGATAGGATGGAGGGAAATACAGTTAGTCTTTCACAACATGAGTACTGTGGAAGTGTTTTACATAATGATACATGTGTGGCCTATATTGAATTGTCTGCTTTCTTAGGGAGGGTGGGCGGGAAGGGAAGAGGGAAGAGAATTTGGAACTCAAAGTTTTAAAATCAGATGATCAAAAGAAAAAAGTTGTTTTCCATGCAACTGAGAAATAAGATATAGAGGGAATCGGGCATAGAAATCTATCCTGCCCTACAAGAAAGTAAGAGGAAAGGGGATGGGTGGGAGAGTGGGTTGACAGAAGGGAGAGCTAATTGGAGAATGGGGCAATCAGAATATATGCCATCTTGGAGTGGGGGGGAGTGTAGAAATGGGGAGAAAATTTGTATCTCAAAATCTTGTGGAAATCAATGTTGAAAACTAAAAATATTAAATAATAAAATATGGAAAACCTAAATAAATAAATTTATAATCTGCCAAGTCATAAAATAAAATAAAATAATTATTCGAGGGCCACACTCAGAATAGAAAATACAGTGCACTAATAGAAAGTGGGGGAATGTATGTCATCAATATGACAGGAGAAGGCACAAATCATGAAAGCAAATACAAAACAACAAACAAGAACAACAGTATAAAGGTAGGTGCATACTGACTAGTCTGCATGATACAGATGGAACGCATCGCACGTATTGATTGAAAATTCCATGGGATATGTTTTGTCTGTAATACCGCTTAAAAACAACAGAGAAAATAATATCAATGAGATTATTTATTAGTGATGGAATTAAAAAAAACATAATACACATTCTATGCTAATTATTAATTTAATTTTTCGATCATGAAAATTAAAACCCACAGGCAGGCTGCATAAAATTGCATTGTGGGCCATTGTGGACAGCCTTGGTCTACATCTCTTTTTTTCCTAATTGTTTTACTATTTTCCCTGTTTTTTTTTTTTGTCAAATAAAGTATTATTATCTAGAAAATTTTAATATTTGTGTTTCTCAAACTCTAGAATACTATGTTTATTTAGGTGAGTGGCCCCAGTTTACAGAGCTAGTCAGAGTCACATCCAACTCACCTCCCTGCTGTTTGTCTCAGCTTCCTCAACTATAAAATAGGGATGATTGCATCTACAGCCTAGGGATGTTATAAGGATAAATTGAGATATTTCTAAGCTACTTTGCAAATTCTAAAGCACTATATAAATACTGCCTATAATGATGATGTTCTTGTCTATGATGGTAATGTTGATTAGTTAAAGTCTTACTCAAATTAAAGCACAATTAAAGTGACAGAATGGAGTTAATGAGAAAATATTAAATGCTTACTGTTTACAAAGCACTGAATAGGTTTGATCATTATATCTATGTAGGTGACTTGCAGGTCTCTAATTCCAGGCCTACTATCACAAGTGAGCTTTAAATAATCCTGCATCTCCAAATGGCAATTTAATATTTCAAACTTAATATTTCCAATAAAACAACTCACCATCTTTTCCCCACAATTTACTTTTTTCATACTCTTCTCTCTTTCTGCCTATCATCAGCAAATTTCCAATCTCTCAGGTTCATAATCCCAGCCTTATGCTTGACTGCACAGGGTGTCCCTAAAGTCTGGACACATAGGAAAATTGATAGCAATGCAGAGTTTTTGCATTGAGTTCATGTGAATTCTTGCAAAGCTCATCACAAATGATAGAAACCATATTTAAGATGTTATTTGTTAATATTCCAATTAAATAAAATGTGGTTGAATATTTCTTTCATTTCTTGAAAATATGTACACTTTGCCTATGTGTCCAGACTTTAGGGATACCCTGTACATTGTCCACCATACCACACATTTAATCAATTACCTTTCTACCTGCATGTAATCCTATCACCTCCAACCACTTTTCAGTAGTCCCACAGAGAATATATTATTTCAAACCTTCATTACCTCTTACCTACATTGTTGTGATTGACTCCTAATTGGCCTTAAGTCTGTTCCCCACTTCATTCCCACTACATACTACTTCTAAAGTGATTTTCCTTCACACAGATTAGGCATGCCACTCTCATACTCAATAAATTCCAGGAGTTCTCAGTTATCTCTAAATTTAATATACACCTCTATTTAATTTTAAATTTCTAACAACTCTCACAAACTTGCCCCAACTTAACTTGTCAAATTCATTGTACACTACACCATATTCCACACTGTGACAGTCAAATTGGCTTATTTCTTGTTGCTCACTCTTGCTCCATCTCTTTTCTCTGAGCCTTTCCATTTGATTAGAAAACTTCATGCTCACCCCTGTCTAATAGAACCCCTTTCTTCCTTTGAAATGTAGCTTAAGTACTCTCTTCTATGCAAATCCTTTCGTATCTCTCCCCTTTGGATTTCTTCATATTTAGCCAATTTATACTTATATTCTTATTCGTATTTAGTCTCAGAATTTATACATATACATATATACATTAATATACATATGTGTGTATATACACACAAATACACATATATGTTTTTATTTCTTATCTGCATTGGAAGGTAAGCTTCTTGTGAGTAGGAACTACTTTATTCATTAAATTTTTATACCAGAAACTAGCATAGTTCCTGGAACATAATAGATGCTTAATTAATTGAAATCGGAAGAAAAAACTCAGTGGGATTTAGGTTTTAAGGGGAAAGCTGATGATAATGCATCTACTTCATTACCAATTTCACCAATTAAAGGCATATCTGAACTATTTGATAGTGCTAAACATTTTAGCATTGAGAACTTTCTTTTCCAAATCTTCAGTAGCTGTATCTGCTGAAGATGGAGAGCCTAAGGGACCTGCTGAGGCATTTGTTCAGTGTTGTTGCTATAAGCCCTGCTTCCCTAAATAATTGCTATAGGAGGCTGGCTGGATTTAGGACCTGTTGTCTAGGAGACACTGCTCTTCTTAGAGCTCTTACCTGACCATTCATAAGAGTTCATAATTGTTTGATTAAATTGGTAGCTAAAAAGAAAAGGAAGGCATGCTATTTACCTATGAAAAAGAGTTTAAAAAGCAATAGGAGAGATAATTTAAAAATTATTGGACTACCTGAAAGCCATGATCAAAAAAAGAGCCTAGATACCATCTTTCAGGAAATTATCAAGGAGAACTGCCCTGATATTCTAGAGCCACAGGGCAAAATAGAAATTGAAAGAATCCATCGATCGCCTCCGCAAATAGATCCCAAAAAGAAATCTCCTAGGAATATTGTTGCCAAATTCCAGAGCTCCCAGATCAAGGAGAAAATACTGCAAGCAGCCAGAAAGAAACAATTTGAATATTGTGGAAACCCAATCAGAATAACCCAAGATCTGGCAGCTTCTACATTAAGAGATCGAAGGGCTTGGAATGCGATATTCCGGAGGTCAATGGAGCTAGGATTAAAACCTAGAATCACCTACCCAGCAAAACTAAGTATCATGTTCCAAGGCAAAATATGGACTTTCAATAAAATGGAGGACTTTCAAGCTTTCTCAGTGAAAAGACCAGAACTGAATAGAAAATTTGACTTTCAAACACGAGAATCAAGAGAAGCATGAAAAGGTAATCAAGAAACGGAAATTGCAAGGGACTTATTAAAGTTGAACTGTTTTGTTTACATTCCTACATGGAAAGATGATGAGTATGATTCATGAGACCTCAGTATTAGGGTAGTTGAAGGGAATATGCATATATATATATGCATATATATGTTTATGTATATATATAAGTGAATGTGTATGTATGCATGTATCTATGTGTATGTGTATGTATGTGTATGTATGTGTATATATATATATATATATGTAAAAGAGAGAGAGCAGACACAGGGTGAGTTGAGGATGAAGGGAAGATAGCTAAAAGAAATAAAATGAAATTAAGGGATGAGAGAGTAACTTACTGAGAGAGGGAGATAAGGAGAGATAGAATGGGGTGGATTATCTCCCATAAAGGTGGCAAGAGGAAGCGGTTCTAGGAGAGGAGGGGAGTGGGCAGGTGAGGGGGGAATGAGTGAACCTTGCTCTCATCAGATTTGGCCTGAGGGGGAATACCATACATACTCAGTTGGGTATCTTACCCCACAGGAAAGAAGAGGGAGGAAGATAAAAAAAAAATAAAAGGCAGGGGGATGATGGAGTGGAGGGCAGATGGGGGTGGAGGTAATCAAAACAAACACTTTGGAAAGGGGAAAGGGTCAAGGAAGAAAATTCAATAAAGCGGGATGGGTTGGGAAGGAGCAAAATGTAGTTAGCCTTTCACAACATGAATATTGTGGAAGGGTTATACATAATAATACATGTGTGGCCTAGGTTGAATTGCTCAACTTCTTAGGGAGGGTGGGTGGGAAGGGAAGAGGGAAGGGAATTTGGAACTCAAAGTTTTAAAATCAGATGTTCAAAAACAAAAAAACTTTTTGTACGCAACTAAAAAATAAGATACACAGGCAATGGGGCGTAGAAATTTATCTTGCCCTACAAGAAAGGAAGGGAAAAGGGGATGAGAGGGGAGGGGGGTGATAGAGGGGAGGGCTGACTGGGGAACAGGGCAACCAGAATATACGCCATCTTGGAGTGGGGGGGGAGGGCAGAAATGGGGAGAAAATTTGTAATCCAAACTGTTGTGAAAATCAATGCTGAAAACCAAATATGTTAAATAAATAAATTGAAAAAAAAATAAAAAAATAAAAAGCAATAGGTATACAAAGATTGACAGGTAGAAGTATGTAGAAGCATTACAAATTATCTTTAGTATAAAAAAAAGTTATTAGACTATTTTTAAAAGAAATTTCTTTTCTATCCAATATGGCAAAATTCCATTTTCCTATATGTAATTTACAGAAAGCCGAGTCATCTAATTGTCACTTTCCTCACTAGTTGACAATATTTCTTTAATCACAATGTCTATATTTGTCACATTTCACAATGAAGTCATATTAAAGTATGCTGACACCTGTGCATTTACTCTGAAATGGATGATTAGGTATCTTTAGTAATGTTGAATATTTGTGCTTAGCCTGGTTGGGGTTCCACTTATAATGCCAAGCAAGATCACTAGCTGCCTGAAAAAACTGTGAAATGTAAAAAGGGAGGTTTGATTTGAAGAAGCTGTGAGGAGGGTGTTGAAATGCTCTGCAAAGAAAAGATGTGAGTATAGCATTTTAAAGGCACTGTTTCTCTGCCTCCCAGAAGTCCTGTGGCAGGAAATTTCATAGTTCAGCTTTGAGAAAGAATGTACAGTATATAATCAAGTGTGATTTCTCACTGATTATGCCAGTGCTAATTAAGGAATGTTTCTTTCCTCCCCCTCCCCCTCAGCTAATCAGACACATCTGAGAAGAACTTATTTGCATAGATGCAAGTCACATTAGGTCATAAGGACATCTGAGATAATATAAACTGTCATATACTATAAAATGAAAATGTATCACATTGAAATCAGGAGTGATTGGATGTCTACAGACAGGGAGCTATGAAGACCGTCTTTAATTGAAAGGATACAGTGATAGCTTCATGAAGCACATCAAAGCATGAAGTAGGAGGAATGCAAACATGGAAAGGTCAGAATGCTCACAGTGAAGAACCAGGGCTGGCAGATCTATGAATACTGTGATTGGTTCAGGTCACCTGACTCTGATTCCCTGTCCCTTTTGCTCTCGAGGCCTTGTAGCACAGAATTTAGCAGAGGATGCAACTTTCCCTCAGCCGTCTGATATGTTACCTCTTGTTACTGGAAGATTATCATTGATCACAAATTGAAAGACCCAGTAACTATATCTGTATGTATTGTAAATTCTCTCTTAAAGATTAATTCTCAATTTTTTTACAGGAATTCTGAAAGGAAGAGAAAACAATCCCATTAAAGGGCAATGCTGAAAACTTTTTTTTCATGTCTAATTGTGTGTGGCTATCTTTATATTGATTATATCCTGAAACTAAGTAGAAAAAGGATGTCATTTAAGAAAAAAAAAGATGTTTTTGGTGACTGAAAGAATACCAAAATCAAGGGACTAGGAGAGCATTTAAGTAGTTATTCAAATCACTGAATCATTTATATTGACATCTTGGTGACAAATAAGTTAGTGTGTTGAAACTTCTTCAAAGTGTTCTTACATTTTGACTTCAGAGACTAGAAATATGCTGATCATGGTGGAAAGAGGAGGGAATATAATTGGTATTTATAGGTACATATAGACATCTATAATGTGGTTAGAGATGATGAGGTGTCAAGATACATGATTGCTCCAATGTGTAGTAAGATGGCCTTCTGTCATAATTTCTCATGTTATACCTTAAAAGATGGCATGGTTGAAATGCAAACAGGATATATACACACACATGCATGTACATGAAACACATATGTTATACAATATGTATGTACATATATACACACATATTATGCAATGTGTGTGTATATATATATGTATACGTATATGTTATACTTATTCCTCTATACTATTTCTATCTATCTATATTCCTCTTTTACTTTCAGGATATCTGAAGACAGTTATAGCTTTAAGCTTTCTGCATTTCTATAATAAAATGTTTATCCCCAAAACAAATATACATGGGAGATTTCTAAAAAAAATGTTAGGAAGCTGGGAAAGATAGTTATCACACTGACAAAAAGAAAATTAGGGAACAAGTATAGGCAAAGAAGAAATCATATTATTACTTTTGAAGAAAATATAGTCTGTATTGCTTAGGGAACCCTGAAGAATGAAAAGTTGTTGAAATAAAAACTTCAGCAAAGTCACACGATTCTAAATATTTCACATCAGTATTTCTGTATGTTATCAATAAAACATAGCAAGGAGAGATAGAAAGAGAAATTCCATGTAAAATAATTAAAGAATATATAAAATGTTAGGGAGTCTATCTGCCAAGGTATACGCAGGAAGAGAAGCACAACTGAGGAAAACCATGAATCACATTTGTCTGAAAAACATCCCAGTTCCAAAATATATAAGGAAATAATTCAAATTTATAAGAGGAGTCGCTATGAATAAACAGTTTTATTTTTAGCTCCAGACTTTCTTCTTTCCCATACCCCTTTCTCATCCACAGAAGAAATAAAAAATGCAAAGCCCATTACAAACATGGATTCATGCAAAACAAATTCTGCATTAGCTATGTTCTGAAATAAAAAAAGAGAAACAGCAAAAAGAAAGGAAGGAAAGAAGGAAGGAAAGGAGGAAGGAAGGGAGGGAGAAAAGAAAACAATAGAAAAGAAAGGAAGAGAAAAATGCTTCAGTCTGCACCGTAATTTCCTTACTTCAGTATCTGAAGGTGATTATCATTTTTCATTATGAGTCCTTTGTAACTGTGGTGGATAATTATATTGACCATTTACTAGATCTTACATAGTTAATTATCTTTCCAGTATTGCTGTTACAGTGGAAACTGTTTTCTTGGTTCTGCTCACTTCACATTGCATCATTTCATATAAGTCTTCCCAGTTTTTCCTGAAACAATTCCCTCCATAATTACTTAAAGTCCAATAGCATTCCATCACATTCATATACCATAACTTATCCAGCAATTCCCCAAATCTTTGACACAACAAAAAAATCTGCTAAAAGTATTTTTGTACATATGAGTTCTTTTTCTTCTTCCTTGATCTTTTTTTGGGCATAGACCAAAGTGACATTGCAGGGTCAAAGGGTAGACATAGCTAACTAGGTTTTTTGGGCACAGTTCCAAATTGCTTTCCAAAATGGTTGGACTACTCCACAGTTTCACCAATTGTGTAATAGTGTGGCTGTTTTCCTATATCCATTCCAGCATTTGTCACTTTGATTTTATGTCATTATAGGCAATATGAAAGGTATAATGTGGTCCTTCTGAGTTTTTTAATTTGCATTTCTCAAGTTATTAGTGATTTAGAGCATTTTTATGTAGCTATTGATAGCTTGTATTTCTTTCTGAGGAAGAAATACAAGCTATCAAAAGCAACATGAATGACTCATCTAAACTGCTAATAATCTTAAAAAATAAAATTAATCAGCTCTGATGTTTTAGCTCATACATTGGCAAAAGCTGACAACAAAGTAAGGTGATAAATATTAGAGGGCCTGTGGGCAAATGGCATCCCATTGCAGTGTTGCTGAAGTTATGAGTTAGTCTAATTATTCTGGAAACAATTTGGAACTGTGCCCCAGCTGTTATTAAATTTTACATGCCCTTTGACCTAGTGATATCATTAATAGCTCTATACCCCAAAGAGCAAAAGGATTCATTTGTACAAGAATATTTATAGTGGCACTTATGGTGGAGGCAAAGAACTGGAATGCCCACAGATGGGAAAATGGCTGACCAAATTATGTTATATGAATGTGATTAAATACTGGTAGGAGCTAAAAAATAATGGAGCCCATTTCAGAGAAATATGAGAAGACTTGTATGAACTGAGGTAGAGAGAAGTGAGCAGAACTAGCAGAATAATTTATACACTATCAGCCACATTGTCAGGATAAACAGCTTTGAAAGACTTAAGAATTCTGATCAATGCAATGACCATTCATTGTGAATCATACTGCTCACCTCATGACAAAAACCTGATTGACTCAGGGTACAGATCAAAATATTTATTTGTTTTGCACAGATCTATTTTGTTTTGCTTGATTATGCATACTTCTTACAGACATTTTCCCCTCTTTTTTCTGAGGGGGAGGGCATGAAGGAGAAGAAATAGATATTAAATTTTAAAAAAATTAAATTAAAAGATAATATATTGGATAACAGAAAGTGAGGACCACAAGTGATCTTAAAAAGGTAAAATGATGGTCCATTTATAAGATGAAATGTAAGAGAAATAAATATAAAATTCCTCCATGTAGGCTGAAAAATATAAAGTTCACAATGGGGGAATAGTGGCTAGATAACAGTGTAGATGAAAAAGATTAAATTATAAATCTAATAGCTCTCCATGTTGCAAGCATGAATCACCCCAAATTCCTACAGTTTTAATGTGTAATATATTCTGTTCAACTCAGATTGTCTGTATTGAAGTGCTGTATTCCAGTCTAGATATATTTCAAGATGATTATTGATAAATTGCAATACATGTAAAGTATGCTAAAGGGATATTAGGCTGCTCCATTTGAGATTTGGTTGAAAAACTTGTAATGCTTTGCTTGGAGAAGAAAAGATTTTTCTTTTTTGTTTGTGTTATAAGAAACATACACAGAGAGCAAGCAATATTTGTGCTACAGGGCACAAATAGAAATAATGGTGTAAATAGTTGTTAGGATTAAGGCTACAGCTTGTTGGTCTCAGGATTTTATAGAGAGATTGAGTGAGGCTGAAGGTTACATGTGTTTTGGGAAGTTTACAAATAGTCACATGTATTCCTTCACCACAAAACTGAGTTTGGGTTGAATATGCATTGATGGATTCCCTCTCTTGGCCATACACCAAGAAGAGAAGTAAGCTTAATTAGTTGCATCTCTCTAAAATGTGCAGTTTTCTCTTTATCACCAAGGCTACAACTGTCAGGGTGAAGTGAGGGGGAACAAGAAGTAGCAAAAGAAAGATGACGAAAGGAAAATTACACAATATTATTAATGTCTAAATACAGAAAGTTGTCAATTCTCTTTCACAGGGTGTCTTTAAGTGGAGTCAGAATGACCTGTCACTATAGATATAGAAGAGATTGGGGGTGCAAGTGGTTGTGGGGGCAAGATGGCAGAAAAAAGGCTGGATGTTTTTTGAGCTCTCCCTAATTTCTCTCAATACAATTTTGAATCATGCCTCAAAATGAACTTTGTGACAGAACCCACAAAAGGATGGAGTGAAAAAATTTTCTAGCCCAAAATAACTTGAAAGGTGTGTAGGAAATCCCTCTCTCATGTGGGTAAAAGTGGAGTACAAAAAAGTACACTGAAGAAAACAATTCCTTAGAAAGCTGAATTGGCTAAATGAAAAAGGAAGTACAAAAATTAGCAGAAAAAAAATTTTGTAAAAATTAGAATTAGGCAAGTGGTACCTAATGACTCTATGAGATATCAAGAATCAAATGAAATCAAAAGAATAAAAAAGGGGGGTGGAGCCAAGATGGTGGCTGGAAAGCAGGGACCAGGTTGAGCTCCCTGCTGAGTCCCTCCAAAAACCTATAAAAAATGGCTCTGAACCAATTCTAGAATGGCAGAACCCACAAAACAGCAGAGGAAAGCAGGGCTCCAGCCCAAGACACCCTGGATGGTCTCTGGGTGAGGTCTATCCCACACAGAGCTGGGAGGTGGGAGCTGGGAAAAAAGTGGAGCAGAGCCCAGCCTGAGCAGCGTGGACCGGCCAGACCAGGAGCTGGGCGGAGGGGGCCCTAGCACCCTGAATCGTTGAGCTGTGGCAGTTACCAGGCTTCTCAACCCACAAACACCAAAGACTGCGGAGAAGGTTAGTGGGAAAAGCTGCGGGAATAGAAGGAGTTCGCGGTTCGGCTTCCAGCCCCGGGGGCAGCGGAGGTGGGGCAGCCAAAGCTGTTGTTGCTTCTGGCCCCAGGCCCACCTGGTGGGAGGAATTAAGTGGTGGATCAGAGCAGGAGTGCACAGCCTGCTGAAAATCTAAGCCCAGTTCGGGTTGGGGGTTCTTGGGGAAGAGGTTGTGCTGGTGTGACAGAGCTGGCACCTCCCCCCAAACGTGGAACATAGAACTCATTAGTCTACAAGCAGTCATACCCCACTGAAAAACTCTAGGGTCAAGATAGTTGGTTGGGAATATGGCCAAGCAGCGAAAACACACCCAGATTCAGTCTCAGACTTTGGATTCTTTCTTTGGTGACAAAGAAGACCAAAACATACAGCCTAAAGAAGACAACAAAGTCATAGAGCCTACAACAAAAGCCTCCAAGAAAAACATGAACTGGTCCCAGGCCATGGAAGAGCTCAAAAAGGATTTGGAAAAGCAAGTTAGAAAAGTAGAGGAAAAATTGGGAAGAGAAATGAGAAGGATGTGAGAAAACCATGAAAAACAAGCCAATGACTTGCAAAAAGAGACCCCAAAAAATATTGAAAAATACACTGAAGAAAACAACACCTTAAAAAATAGACTAACTCAAATGGCAAAGGAGCTCCAAAAAGCCAATGAGGAGAAGAATGCCTTGAAAGGCAGAATTAGCCAAATGGAAAAGGAGGTCCAAAAGACCACTGAAGAAAATACTACCTTAAAAATTAGATTGGAGCAAATGAAAGCTGGTGACTTGATTAGAAATCAATATATTATAAAACAGAACCAAAGGAATGAAAAAATGGAAGACAATGTGAAATATCTCCTTGGAAAAACCACTGACCTGGAAAATAGATCCAGGAGAGATAATTTAAAAATTATTGGACTACCTGAAAGCCATGATCAAAAACAGAGCCTAGATATCATCTTTCAAGAATTATCAAGGAGAACTGCCCTGATATTCTAGAGCCACAGGGCAAAATAGAAACTGAAAGAATCCATCGATTGCCTCCTCAAATAGATCCCCAAAAGAAATCTCCTAGGAATATTGTCACCAAATTCCAGAGCTCCCAGATCAAAGAGAAAATACTGCAAGCAGCCAGAAAGAAACAATTTGAGTATTGTGGAAACCCAATCAGAATAATGCAAGATCTGGCAGCTTCCACATTAAGAGATTGAAGGGCTTGGAATATGATATTCTGGAGGTCAATAGGGCTAGGATTAAAACCTAGAATCTCCTACCCAGCAAAACTGAGTATCATGCTCCAAGGCAAAATATGGATTTTCAATAAAATAGAGGACTTTCAAGCTTTCTCTGTGAAAAGACCAGAGCTGAATAGAAAATTTGACTTTCAAACATAAGAATCAAGAGAAGCATGAAAAGGTAATCAAGAAACAGTAATTGCAAGGGACTTACTAAAGTTGAACTGTTGTGTTTACATTCCTACATGGAAAGATGACAAGTATGATTCATGAGACCTCAGTATTAGTGTAGCTGAAGGGAATATGCATATATATATATTATGTATATATATATATATATGTGAATGTATATATATATATATATATATATATATATATATATATATATATATATATCTGACACAGGGTGAGTTGAAGATGAAGAGAAGATATCTAAAAGAAATAAAATGAAATTAAGGGATGAGAGAGTAACATACTGAGAGAGGGAGATAGGGAGAGATAGAATGGGGTGGATTATCTCGCATAAAGGTGGCAAGAGGAAGCAGTTCTGTGGGAGGAGGGGAGAGGGCAGGAGGGGGTAATGAGCGAACCTTGCTCTCATCAGATTTGGCCTGAGGAGGGAATACCATACATACTCAATTGTGTATCTTACCCCATAGGAAAGAAGAGAGAGGAAGATAAAAAAATAAAAGGGGGGGATGATGGAGGGGAGGGCAGATGGGGGTGAAGGTAATCAAAAACAAACACTTTTTAAAGGGGACAGGGTCAAGGGAGAAAATTCAATAAAGCAGGATGGGTTGGGAAAAAAAAAGAATAAAAAAGAAGAAAATGTAAAATATCTGACTAGAAAAACAATTGACCTGGAAAATAGATCCAGGAGAGATAATTTAAGAATTATTCAACTACCTGAAAGCCATGATCAAAAAAAAAAAGAGCCTGGACAGTATCTTTCAAGAAATTATCAAAGAAAACTGCAGTGATATATGAGAACCAGAGGGTGAAATAGCAATTGAAACAATTCACCAATATCCTCTTGAAAGAGATCCCAAAGTGAAAATTCCAAGGAATAGTATAGCCAAGCTCCAGAATTCTCAGGTCAGGAAGAAAGTACTGCAAGTAGTTAGAAAGAAACAATTCAAATATCAAGGAGTCACAGTCAGGATTATAGAGGATTTAGCAGCTTCTACCTTGAACGATTGAAGGGCTTGGATATGATATTCTGGAAGACAAAGATCTGGGATTACAATCAAGAATCTACTACCCAAGAAAACTAGGCATAATTTTTTGGGAAAAAATTCAAATAAATAGAGTACTTTCAAACATTCATGATGAAAAGAACAGAGCTAAGCAGAAAATTCAATTTTCAAATATAAAACTCAAGGGAAGTATAAAAGAGTAAATGGGAAAGGAAAAAAAAAGAAACACACACATAACTTGGGCAATAAAATTCAACTGTTTACATTCCTACACAAGAAAGTACCTGTAAATCTTAAGAATTATATCTCTATTACAGCAGTTAGAAGAAGTAGGCATAGACAGAGGGTGTGGGCATAAGTTGACTTTGAGGGGATGATATTTAAGAAAAAATAAAAGTTGAGAAAGAAAATTTTGGTTTTGGTGTGGTTTGGAGAAGATGACTAACTGAGTCACTCAGAATTCATTCAGTGATTGTAAGACAGATTATTCGTTCTTATATATAGAGTATTCAATTCATTTTCCTACTTGCCATCAAAGGTTGTGTTTAAGGAAAACTTCTCAGCATAATGATGCATTTAGAAAAGTTTCCATGGCATAGAAAAGTCTGAAATGATTGGAAAAAAAATTACCAAATATTTATTTTGTGACAATTTTCCATAATGAGCATTATTAATTATTTGAAATAGTAATTAGAAAAAAATAAGCAAAAGTAAATTAAAATTTTAGAGGTTGGTTACACCAATCAAGCAGGATCTATTCATGACTAATTAACTACTGAAGTAAAAACTGTTGTCCTTCTGTAATATGTACTTTTCCATAAATAAAACTCTGGGAAATATATATCTTAATTAGGGTCTCAGCTCATAAAGATTCAATATATAGTACAAGATACGCAGAATCATTCACAGCGATGTTATTTGAAAATTTCAGTCAAATTAATTAGCATAACATTAGAGAACATGAATTGGGGTAAAGATTTAGAAATCTTCCCTGGGTTTCTATGGGCTAATTGTTAGTTAATACAACTGAAACCACCTTGATTTAATGAAAAAGAAAAATTTATTGACTATGACTTAAAACTAATATGCTGATATAAAGATCTTTAACAAGGGTATTCCTGAGAATCAATGTGTGTGATATTTGTTCATTAACTACAGTTTTGTTTACATAAGGCTAAAATAATTGTCAAATTGTTAAACCACATATGTTTGTGTCATGTCTACAGAAGACTAAGTTTGACACAGGTATGACACCAAAGTAAACAAATAAAAATTCTTCCACATTTGGGTATCTGGAAATGTGAGGCTTAACAATAATTTGGATGAAAAGAAAAAAAGAAACTCATGACATTAGTGGACTACAAGTTGAAATTTGAAAAGTCCCCAATTATTTTGTTTAAAAAATTGATTAAATTTTGTGATTTTGCAACCAAAGTAACTGGGGACTTTTCTTCTTCTCTCTAGAATCTATACCTCTCATAATGAAATCAACATTTGCATTATCTTTTCTTGGCTAAAGGCAATGAAAATCTCAAACTAAAAATTGTTCATTACCAGCAACCTCAGGGTTAGAAGTACTTGCCCTGAGTTTCATATTTTGCCTTGACTCGCAGTTTCCTCCATGAATCTTTTTGCTCAGACTCCATTATTTCAGTATTCCATGAGTCCTCTTTCACTAATTTTAACCATTTCTGGATCTTTTTAGTTATCTTCAGACTCCTTCTTTATCCAACTTGTGTGCCTAGATCTTAACATTCTACTCCAAGTGACATCTTATGAGGATGTCTATGTACAATGAAATTGTGACCTCCTTATTCTTCTTAATGTAGCTCAAGATTAATTTATGTAAAACCAATCAGTCAGTGAAAGATCTTTCCCACATACCTTATAGGACTCATGGTGGGGCCAACAAAGGGAGCCCTGATTATAAACAGGCACACACCCTTTCACTAACTAGGTGTGAGGCCCCAGGCTTACACCCTTTTGCTAGTTAACAAACTACTTTACTAGTTTGAGAGAGGCATGAAGTCCTTAGGGCCCTAAGTGAAGTAGCGAAGACCAGAGCCAGTGGTATGTGTGGTGATTTCTAGCCAATCAGATGATGGCTAAGACTGCATAAAAAGAGAGGCCAAAACTGGGAGCAGCAGAAGTGGAAGCAGTGGAGTGGAGAGTGGCAGGACTCAGAAGCAGAGAGCCAGCATCAAGAGAAAGAGTGCAGAGTGGAGAGTGCTAAGCAAGAGAGAGTTGCAGAGATAAGGAACTCAGAGTCAGCAGAGCTTCAGGAGAGAGTGCTGAGCAGAGAGTTAGGATTTGTGAGCAATCTTTTATAGGAAGGCCTTAGCAGTCACATGGGCGGGGGGAGTGGGAGAGGAGGCAAGGCTACAGTATGGCTTGGTTCCTAGCTATAGTATGTTCCTATAATTTCCTTTTAACTACAGTAAGGTAGGCTTACCAGTTTTGGAATATTATTGCCACTATATCAAATTGGGGGCATTGGTCCTTGGACTTGCTACTCTGGAGTACAAATAAGTGTTATACTTTTGCCTTCTACCTAGAGAATTTCTTATACTTGGCATTCTAAACCACTTAGGCATGTCCATGGCCTTTTCCCAGGTCAACAGTTTTACCTTACTATTGTATCTTATTTTTATTTTCAAAGAAGGCCTTAGCTTCCTTTTTTGTCACTTTTCTGTGAGCTTGAAGTCAACTGAAACCCCCAACTTTTTTTTTTACATATGCTGTTGCCTAACCTAGACTCTTTAGTCACTCCTATTTTCCATTTAGGATATCCCTAATTTGATGCTGTCTCAAAAAAATGACTACTACACCAACTTTTATTTACCTCTTATTGTGTGCAGAGCACTGTGCTGAGCACTGGGAAAGATAAAGAATTTAATTAAGACATAATTCCTTCCCTCATATATGTTAAAGTCTAATAGGAGTACAACTCAGTCTAATCAGATGAAGTTCTTGTATGCCCCTTGCTCCCTCTACAAGGAATGAAGGAATAACATGATTAATGCTTCCATTAGCACAGCTCCAGGCAACTTCAGGCCCTCGTATATATCATTTAATTCTCTCCTCATGACGTATGTTTGAAGATGATTGGGATCTGGTTATTCTAGACTTGCACAATTATTAAAGGCTCCAGTTCCTTTTTTTCTCCCTTCTGAGTATAAACATCAGTATTCCAGTCTTCCTCAGGGTTCATTTATAGACCTTTTGGCAGGGTGTAGGGTCCGAAGTTATGGCAAAATTATTGTTTTGCCTCTCAGACCTAGCAATAAACATTCAATGTTGATATTCTCTTGATAAGTAGGCTTGTCTATATATTTACCACAGTAAACCTTGTAGTTAGATCAACCAATTTTTGGAGCTCTTCTTCTGTGCCCTGAAATTCTGTACCAGACTGGCAGAGAGAATAAGACAATATGTTTACTATAGAAAACTACATTATTAAAAACCTTAGAGACTTAAAAACAGAACCAAATAAAACTATGTGTACTTTGTGGGAAGCTGTCGATGATTGATTAGAAGAAGGGGTGAATGGGCTTAGGAAAGACTTCAAGAAAAAAGTTATATAGTAAGGCTTAAAAGAGTACAAGGGAATTCAACAAGTGAAAAGATATAATGAGAATAATAAAAGTATAGGAAATAAGTTTTATGCTATAATGACTATTGAAAGGTAAAGAAGAATCCAGGAGAGTTGGATCATAACACTAGTGGAAGGGATTCATGGAAGATAAAAATGGAAAGATGTAAAATAGTGTAAGATTTAGGATGCCCACAGAGAAATTTGAAGTTTACTCAATATAACAGAGAGCCAAAGAACATTTTTTTGAGTGGAGGAGTAAATTATTACATCCTTTGTAAGAATTCTTTTTGTCTTCTGATGTTGATATGAAGGATAAATTGGATTAGGAGAGAGAATGGAGAATTTAAGTACTATAATGATATACTTTCAATAATCCTGAATGGTAATTGAGGCATGAACTAAACTGGTAGAAATGCAAATACATAGGAAGTGGTGGGATAAAAGAAATTATGGGAAGGTGGAAACAACAGAGTGTGAAAACTAAATGCCTATGATAGGTAAAGGAATGGGCAACGATAGCTCTATGACTAAAAATGTGGGAGATCAAGTGCTGGTGGAACTCCAAATCACTGAATTGAAAAGAAGTAGGTTTAGAGGGTGGGAGGGGGGAGCTTAGATTTTGGCATGTTGAGTTTGAAATGGCAATGATACCTCCAGGTTCGAATGTCCTGTTAGAAGTGCAGAAACATGGTAATCATAAGTGATATAAATTTGAAATCCATCTCAATCAAGAATCTGCAACATCGGAAAAAAGCAGTCATCATTTTTTTATAATAACGTTTTATTCTTTTTTCTAATTACATGTTAAGAGAACTTTTAGCATTCATTTTTACAAGATTTGGAGATCCAAATTTTTCTCCCTCCAACCATTCCCTCCATTCTTCTGAAATTGATAGGTAATTTGGTATAGGTTAATTTTTGTATATATTTCTTTCATTTTTAATTTATTTTCATTGTTCTAAATAGCATTTTATTTTTCCCACAATTACAAATAAAGAATATTTTAAGCAATCAATTTTTACAAGATTTTGAGTATCAAATTATTTTCTCCTTCCCTTCCTCCCTTCTGCTCTTCTGAAAAAAGTTTGGCAGTTTGACATAATTTATACATATGTCAATGTGTAAAACATACCTCCATAGTCTTCATAGTTGTGGAAGAAGAAACAGAACAAAAGCAAAAAAAAAACATAAGAAATAGTAAAGTAAGTGAAAAAATATGGTTCAATTTGCGTTCAGAGTCCATCAGTTCTTTATCTGGATATGAAGAGCATTTGCTCTTTGTCCTTTGCTCTTGTCTTGGATCATTGTGTTGCTGAGAAGAGTCATAGTTGATTATCACATGATGTTGCTGATACAGTGTACAATGTTTTCTACTCATTTCACTTTGCATCAATTGTTATAAATCTTTCCAGGTTTTCCTTTACTCTTTGTGTCTCTCTGCTTCAAGTGTGTCTCTTATAATCAACATATTGTAAATACTGGTTTTCAATCCCTTCTCCTATATGCTTTTATTTTATGGGAGAGTTCATCCCATTCACATTTGTCCTTATGATTGCTACCTGTGTGTGTGTGTGTGTGTGTTATACACACATGCAGGCACATACACATATATGCATATATGTGTGTATATATATGTGTGTGTATACATACATGCATACATGCACATATATTTATATACATACACATATGCATATAAACACATACATATGCATACATATGTACATATACAATTGCATGTATATATGTGTATATGTGTGAGTATTATATATGTGTGCACATATAAAATACTCACAGACAGAAACACACATAAAACACATGCAAACACATATATATGTATGTATTCCATTGAAACACCCCAATACTGAGAAAGATCTCATGAGTTACAAATATCATCTTTCCATCTAGGGATGTAAAAAGTTCAACTTTAATAGATCCATTATGATTTCTCTTTCCTCTTTACCTTTTTATGTTTCCCTTGATTCTTGTATTTGAAAGTCAAATTTTCTGTTGAGCTCTGTGCTTTTTATCAAGAATGCTTGAAGTTTCTCTATTTCATTGAATGTCCATTTTTCCCCTGAAGCGTTATACTCAGTTTTGTTGAATAGGTGATTCTTGGTTTTAATCCTAGCTCCTTTGACCTCCAGAATATCATATTCCAAGCCCTTCAATCTCTTAAGGCACAAGCTGCTAGATCTTGTGTTATCCTGATTGTGTTTGGGCAATACCAGAATTGTTTCTTTCTGGCTGCTTGCAATGTTTTCTCCTTGATCTGGGAACTCTGCAATTTGGCTACAATATTCCTAGGAGTTTTCCTACTGTGATCTTTTTTCAAGAGGTGATTAGTGAATTCTTTTAATTTCTCTTTTACCCTCTGGTTCTTGAATATCAGGGAAGTTTTCCTTAATAATTTCTTGAAAGTTGATGTCTATGCTCTTTTTTTGATGATGGCTTTCAGGTAGTCTATTTTTTTTTAAATTTTCTCTCCTGTATCTATTTTCCAGATCAGTGGTTTTTCCAGTGAGATATTTCACATTGTCTTCTATTTTTTAATTCTTTTACTTCAGTTTTATAATATCTTGATTTCTCATAAAGTCATTAGTTTCCATTGGTTCCATTCTAATTTTTAAGGAATTATTTTCTTCAGTCATCTTTTGGACCTCCTTTTCATTTTCCATTGGCTTTATGGACCTCTTTTGCCATTTGGGTTAGTCTATTTTCTTCAGTATTTTTTGGGTCTCCTTTAGCAAGCTGTTGACCTGTTTTTCATGGTTTTCTTGCATCAATCTCATTTCTTTTCCCAATTTTCCCTCTACTGCTCTTGCTTGACTTTCAAAATCCTTTCTGAGCTCTTCCATGGCCTGTGGCCAATTCATATTTTTCTTGGAGGCTTTTGATACAGCATCTTTGACTTTGTTGTCTTCTTCTGGCTGTATGCTTTGATTACTCTCTTTTACTTGATTTTTGTGCTCTTTGTCAAGGTATGATTCTGCTTCCAGAGCAGAGTGTGCTCTGTCTCAAACTTCAGGGGTTTTGCGTATCTGTTTCAGAGCTACTTCTAGGAAACCGTAAATTTTTAGTTCTTCTGAGTTGGTATGATCCAAGGAGAGGTGTTTACTCCTCTCCTTGCCTGTGCTCTGGTCTGTGAGTTACCTCAAGCACTCTTTTCTGCCTTGGAACTGTAAGCAGGACTCCCTCTCCACAGCCACTGCAAGCTTTTCCACACCAGCACTCTTCTTCACCCCAGGACCACCACCTGGGACTGTGACCCAGATCCAAGCAGGGCAAAGCAAGAGAATCCTACATCAGTACCAGCAAAGAGATCTCTGCACTCCTGCTCTGATCAGCCACTTAATCTGGCAACCATCTGTTAGCCTGGAGCTCTAGAAGCAGCTGTTGCTGCTGCCACAGCCAGTGCTACAGCCACCTCCACTGCCCTGGAGCTGTGGCTTGACCAAGCTCTTCTCTTACCAAGGTCTAACAGAATTTTCCCTCTGACCTGCTCCTTGTTTTTTGTGTTTGTGGGTTGAGAAGTCTGGAAACCACCATAACTGCCAGTGATTTGGTGCCCTAAGCCCTTCTACACTGGATCTACTCTGGCCCAGTCTATGCTCATGGGCTGTGCTCCACCCTCAGTACCATGAGATAGAAATTTTATCCACCTTTGGTGCTGTCTTGGGCTGGAGACTTGTTTCACTCTGTCATTGTGTGGGTTCTGTAGCTCTAGAATTTGGGAGAGAGTTCAACAAAGTCCCTGCTTTTACTCTGCTATCTTGGCTTTACCCCAGTAAGCTAAATTTCTATGTTCATCTGATTGTATATATTATCCTTTCTTTGAGCCAATACTGATAAGAATAAGTTTCAAGTAATGCCCATTACCTGCCCTCTCATTTTCTCCTCCACTTTAATAGATCTTTCTCACCTCTTTATGTGAGATAATTTACTCCATTCTACCAATCCCTTTCTTCTGCATCCATTTTACTCCTCTTTCTTATTCATTATTTTTTAAAATGTCATTCCCTCAAATACACATTATATCCATACTTGCTGTCTATTTCTAACAACAATGCTGCCTGCTGCTGCTGTGGCTGTGTAAGAACAATAGCACCAGCACACAGGAAGGCTGCTAGAACAAGTTCTTTGAACTACTTTCTAAGGAAAACATTTTTAAAGGGTTTACAAGCTCACTTTAATCAAACATACATATATCATTCACTTAGTTAGGGGGAAAAGCCAGCACCCTGACCTTCAGGGCAAATACAAACAGAAATTTTGAACTGAAAATATCAGCAGATCAAATAATACAAACCAGTACACAGGCTTCTAGCTTTCTGTCCAAAATATCAGTATGTAGTTACCAGGGAAGCACCAACATCTGGAATTTCAAGCCAGGGGGCTCCTTAACAAGGGCTACCCAGAGTCTTGTCTGGTCAAATGACACAACACTCTTCCAAGGAGTGAGAGCCCCAAACAAAATGCTAACTCTGAATTTACATATCCTGTTCAGGGTCAAAGGGCATCACAACCATGTGACTCAAAACCATGTGATGCTTCTTCAGGCATCAAGACCACAGGCCTCAAACCTATGAATTAGGTTTTCCCTTGACATAAGCATCCTAATCACCAATGCACTATGTTTCTTCTTTCCATCTTTACTGTTAGTGATACAACTTTTAAGAGTTATAAGTATCATCTCCCTGTGTAGGGATGTAAATGATTTAGCTCTATTGAATCCCTTCTGCTGTCTTTTCCTGTTTTTTCCCTTCCTTATGCTCCTCTTGGATCTCTATATCGAAGGTCAAATTTTTGGTTTAGTTCTGATTTTCTCCCTATGAAATCTCAAAATCCTTCTATTTCATTGAATGACTATTATTTTCCCCCTTGATGTATTATGCTTAATTTTCTGGGTAAGTGATTCTTGGCTGTAATTATATTTCTTTTGCCCTCTAGAATATCATATTCTGTCACCTCTGATCCTTTAATGTTGCAGCTGCTAAATTCTGTGTGATCCTGATTGTGATTCCCCAACATTTGAATTTTTTTCTGGCTATATACAGTATTTTTCCTTTGACCTGATAGTTCTGAAATTTGACGATAATGTTCCTTGGGGTTTTTATTTTGAGTTCTGTTTCTTGAGGTGATTTGATGGCTCTTTTGCCCTTTGGTTCCAGGACATCAGACAATTTCTTGAAATTATCAATATCTTATCAATATCAATATTATAATATCTTGAAAGATGACATCCATTTTCTCCTTTTGATTATGGCTTTCTGGTAGTCCAATGATGCTGGTATTATCTCTCCTGGATCTATTTCCTAAGCTAGTTTTTTTTTTCCTATGAGCTATTTTACATTTTCTTCCATTTTTTCAATTTGTTTGAAAGATTCTTGATGTCTCATAGAGTCATTAACTCCCACTTGTCAAATTTGAACTTTTATAGTGTTGTTTTCCTCAATTAGCTCTTGAATCCTTTTTTGTCCATTTATCCAATTCTCCTTTTTAAATAGTTTTATTTTTCCAAGCTGTTGACTCTTTTTTTCCCTAATTCTCTTGCGTTATTCTAACTTTTCTCTATTTTTCTTCTACCTCTCTTGAATGTTTTTTAAGCAATTTTTGAGCTCTTCCATGAGTTCATTCTGGGCTTAAACAGCTTCCCATTTTCTTTGTGGGTTTTGACCCTAGGTGTTTTGATATTGCAGCCTTCTTCTGAGTTTGTGTCTTGATCTTCACTGTCACAATAATAACTTTCTATTATCAGATTCCTTGTTGTTGTTGTTGCTTTGCTCGTTTTTGGTGACTTTTCCCTTTCTTTTATGTTTGGTCTCTGCTCCCTGCATGGAAGCAATGCTGTCTCAAGCTCCTTGTGCTAAGGGTTGCAAGTGCTGACATTTACCTGGTCCTGCACTGATGTTGCACTGAGGCCTAAAAGGGACCCTCGTGTCTGTCACTGCACTGAGGGGATGGAGTAGGAGGTGTCTTTTGCTACTGAAAGCTATAGGGGTCTGGCAGCTTACTTGGTGCTGAGCAGGGGTCCTAGTAATGGTGTGTGTCATGTGTTGAGGCTAGTGAGATACTCCTGCATTTCTCCTAGGCTATACTGAGGCAAATGGTATCTGGATGTCAAGGACTTCCTGTTTGCCCTGGGCTATTCTGAAGCACATAGAGCCTGGCCAAAGGTTTCCTCTTTGCTGCAGCTACACTGATGCACATGGAGGTCTGGCAGCTGCAGGATGACTGTTTGCCTCAGGCTATTTTGAAGCATGTGGTGATTATTGGAACTGGAGTCTGCCTGTTCCCCTGATCACACTGAGGCATATGGGCGTCCTCATGTTGTTTGCCTGTTCCACTGAAATGAGGCTCAGGATCTAATGCTGGTTTGCTGAAGTGGGGCTTGCTACTGGCTTCCTGACCTTGACTCAGGTACTCCTTTACCTGAGCATGACAAATCTTTCTTGACAATCTTCCAAGTTCCTAGGGCTAAATCATTGTTTTACCCACCTTTTTACTGGTTCTGTTTTTCCAGGATTCATTTAGAGGCACTAATTTATAGTTGTTTGGAGGTGAATATGGCAAAGTTATAGTGATATACTGTTTATTCTACTATCTTTCTCCTGGAAGTCTGATCATCCAGCTTTTGACTGAAGGCCTACTCTAATGGGAAGCTTATTGCTAATCAATGCCACTCATTCCATTTCTCGATAGCTTTAACTACTTGAATTTTTTTCTTACATCAATTTATTAAAGATTCCTCAGGAAATTTTATCTAGTGTTCCTATTTCTTCTCACTGAGGCCAAGCAGAAGAAGGCTAATGTATCTTTCAAATGATAGCCTCTTAAATTCTAAAAGATAATTAGTATCCTTTCTACTAACTAATCATCTCCTCCCCAGAGGCTAAACACCCTTAGTTCCTTCAAAGCATCCCTCATATGGCATAGTTACCTTTCTTTCACCATCCTGGATGATCTCTAGCTCATTTGTCATTCCTAAAATGTGAACAGATTATTCCACCTATGGTCTGACCAAGGAAAAGTATAGCATGATTATTAACTCCCACATTATGGACACAATACATCTCTCAATGCAGATTAAAATAGAGTTAGGTAAATAATAGAGAATAAAGTTTGGGAAATAACAGAGTAAAGAATTAGGGAAAATTGGGAAAATAATAGGCCTGGGGTGGAATATTACCATATCTCAATTTTTTTAAAGCCATCAATACTGGAACTATATGCTACTTGTTGATAATATTATGTAAGATTTATATAGTGTATACTATGTGTCAGGCATTATGCAGGGGTGGGGAACCTGTGGCCTCAAGACCATATGTGGCCATCTAGGTCCTTGAGTGTGACTTCTTAACTGAGTGAAGTTTTATAGAATAAATCATTTTATTAAGGGGATTTGTCCTGTGAAGTTTGGATTCAGTTAAAGGGCTACACTTGAGGACTTAGAGGGTCATATGTTACCTTGAGGCTAGTGGTTTCCTACCTTTGTATATATCAATCTCTTTACAATTCTGTCATTTGATCCTCCGATAACCTTTAAAATAGCTGCTATTATTTTGCAGATGAGAAAACTGAGGCAAACAGAAGGTAGGTGATTTGTTCACAGTCATACCACTAGTAAATTTCTGAGGGCAGATTTGAGATTAGATCTTCCTGATTCCAGGTCTGGCATTCTATCCACTGTTTCAAACAGTAGGCAACATAGTTTAGTGTATAGAGAAATAGTTATTGCCCTGGGAAACCAAAGCTCAAGTTTACCCTCATCATATGAAAGCTATGAGACCCTAGGGTAGGCAAGAAATTATTTTGTGCCCTGGTTTTCTCATGAAGGAATAAAATTTGATCATCTCTAAGTTCCCTTGTAGCTCTCAATCTATGATCAATGGAAACACCAACTTTTGACCCCCTTCATCAGATAAGAATGAGGCTTAGACCAAATTTTCTACCTTATACTGTAATGATCCCTAAATTAATACAAAATCTAAACATATGAGGTTAAATAATTAAAAGGAAATAGAAGAAAATGAAAGGACTTACTGTAACTCAATAAAAGAATAATTATTAACCAAATATGGTACAGAAGATATAAAAGAAACAAGAGAGAAGTAAGAAAATTTCTGTTACTTAAAACTAAAATCATTTTGAATAAACTAAGTCACTTATTCAAGAAGAAATGAAGCTGTCTGTTAGGGAAAATATTAACTATATCTGATAAAAATGTGATATCCAAAATACACTGGGAATTTTTATTATATATATAAGATCAAGTGTTATTGGCTGATAGAAAAATAAATAGTCAAAGATATAAACAGTCAGCTTTAAAAGGAAGTGATGAATGTTATCCAGAACTACATGAAATCACATTCCATATGATTAATGACAAGATAACCGAAAATTAAAAATGTGAGATTTCATTTCACAACTACACTACTGGCAAACATTTAACAGATGAAAATGGTAAATATTGTAAGACCAGTGGCAAATTGGTCCATGATTTTAGAAAGAAATTTCCATTCTTCTTTATGTTGGGGATAGTACTTTTATTATCTAGTTCACAGAGTTGTAGAAATCAGTGAAGTGTATATGCCCTTTCCCCATGTAGTATTATTATTAGGCAGATATGTCCAGGAGCTCAAAGACAAAGAGAAAAGTACCAGTTCATTTAGGAGAAACAAAAAACTGGAAGGAAATTAAAAGGCTACTAATTGGGGAAGGGATGAACAAATTGAGGCATATGGACATAATAGAATACTTTTATGCCATAAGAAAAAGTGACTATGAAGGACACAGAGGAACTTAAAAATAACTTTAAGAACTAATGTAGAGCAAAGTAAACATTTTGTATAATAATTGAAAGGATGAATAAAACAAGGTAATTTTATTTTTCAAATTCAGCAGTCTTATCAATTTAGGACTAATCATAACTTCCAAATATTGTTATTAAAATGTTTTTCTTACTGCCTTCAGAATGTGGTATGCATATTTAGATTTTGCCAATATGGTAATTATTTTATTTAACTTAACTTTTTTAACATGAGGGAGAATTCTGTTGAGATGTCATCAGGAGGGGGATGATTATGAAAAGGTTTTAAAAAGAATATTAGTGAATTATTTTAAAAAAAATTAATTTCAAAAACTACTTTATTCATCTCAGTCAATTTTTAGAGGATGCTAAGATCTTTCTTAACATATGATGCTTAGTTTACCATGTGACTTTTTAGCTATTTCTTGCAATATTTAATAATTTTCAAGAGAGACACTGTGTTAAAGTAGAAAGATCATTGAAAAGGGGCTTAGGAAGGGTCTGGCTTTGAATTTTTTTCTGACACTTACTAATTCTGTGACCTTGGGTAAGTAGTTTAACTTTGCTATCCTCAGTTTTCTCTTCTTTATGTTGGGGGAAATACCTTTATTATCCACTTCACAGAGTTGTAGGAAAAGTGCTGTCAATGTTAAAAAAAAACTATAGGAACATATTACTATAATTATTATATTACTTACCCAAATCATTGCTTAATATGTTTAGCAGCACAAAGCTCTGCATTTGCTCAAACCCCTCACTTAGTTCTTTATGCACCCAATTATGTTATCATGCAATTTGTATTTCTCTTATCTTCCCTAGATAAGTACAGAGAGAAAAACTGAACAATTTTCTTTCATGTAACAATGCATATAATAATGTCAGAAAGAGAAGCAGAAATACTCTATTAATATTATTGTCTTCAAGACACAGGGAATGAAATTAGTGTGTAAAGACTGATTATTGATTAAGCCATGGTGGCTTTTGGAAGCAATTACTGCTTTCCCTTCTGGATGCACACAAATCATCCTTTTTTTATAATATATGGCAAAGTTGCATTGGCTGAAAGGGGCCCTTCTATTACCTTAAGGTCAAAAGTTGTATTCCTGATTCCCATCAAACATAAGGGAATTTGGGTTCTGTTTCTAGCCATGTGTAACTTTTGGCTAAAGGGTTTGTACTTTGCGATCGCAAAGAGTTCTTTCACTGACTGTGAAATCAGAAGAGTCAATGACTCTCTGTCTAAAAGGGAAGAGAATCCCCCACTCCAGTCTATTTCTTTCTTTCCACCTGTGAATGCTATCAGGAATGTCTTGAGATGCTTTCCGAGAGTCAAGTGGGGTAAGTGATGGCTTGTTCTCTCCCTGTCCTACCTATTACCAGCCTGCAGAGGTTTATGATTACATGGCATCTAAAAGTACATGTCCTGCCAACTTAAGTCTGATCTCAGGTAAATTAGTGCCACTGTAGTAACTTTGCTAAGAAAACCCAAAATGGAGTCACAAAGAGTCACATGACCAAACAACAGCAAGAATAATGCAATCTAATATGTTAAATCTGGGGAACTATATAAGATAATGGCTCTCCATACCACCTGTATGGGTCACCTTGATGTGTGGTAAGCTTTCTAAACCCATAGCCCCTGTGTTCTTAAGTAGTCTCTTTACCTTGCAGAGAGTTCCTCATTGCTTCTTCATCTTCATATCCCAATACAATTATTACATGAGAGTCTATTTATTGCTATTTATATTTTCTTGCAGAAATAAAAGAGGGTGATGATTCTGAGACTTGAAGAACAGTCAAAACTGACATGATTCATGTTGGATGACATCCATCTTCTCAAAGAAGCAGGAGGATAGTTAACCAAATACAAAAGGAGAGGATACAAGTTTACTTATAGGGGAAGGGGACATGAAAAGCCCAGGAATCATCTTTGATGAATGACAGAAAGTAGACATAATATTAAGCAGCAATATCAATAGTTAAAATTGATATAGCACTAGTGTGTGGATCCAATATGAAGGAGTAGAAGTAGGGACTCTCCTGAGCACTCAAATTCCTCTCCAAACAACTTTAAAATAAAAACTCACAATGTATTCTGAAGTGGCAGAACCAAAAAAAAGAACAGAGTGAAAAAAATTTCTAGGCCAAGACAACTTAGGAGGTCAATAAAAAAGGTCTTTCTCACCAGGGTAATAGTAGAACACAGTCAAGTGCAGGCCATGAACTAAAAACCAACAGCAGGCTTTGAGCCTGACTAAATCAGCAGCTATGGTTTCTGGAGGTCTAAGCCTCCAAATCATAATGGGGTTGGCCAACTGGTCCAAAGGAGATTACATAAGACCCCTTGCTGACACTGGGTGCAAGACTGTAGAATTACTGATATGAAATTCCAGGTCACAGTCCCCGGCAAGGAGGAGCAATAGCACACTAGTAATTGACCTCAGGGGAGCAGGCACCCTGATCACACTTCCAGGTTGGAAAAAAAAACTGCTTGTTCCTGCAAGAGCACAGGCCAGAAGACCACTGAACACACCTCTCCTTAAACCACACCACTTCAGAAGAAATTAAAACTTATAGACACCCAGAAGTAGCGTTGAAAACAGCAGAATTAAAAACCTGATGCTTTCACCTAACCCCAATTGCCCCCCCACTCCCCAAAAAGAAGAAATACCTGATGCTTGTGACAGTGCCCCTCCACCCTGGGAGCAGAACCCATCTCTAACATAAAATTAAAATTAAAAATAAATAGTCTGAAAAACTGAGTAAACACCCAAAAAAGAAACACTTGAACTTGTACATAGCAAATTAATATGATGAGAGGGAAGGTTAAAACACAAATTCAAAAGACAATGAAGTCAAAGCATCTACATGTAAACATCAAAAAAAGTCCTGAAAGAATTTCTGACAGAGCTCCAAAAGGATTTTAAGAATCTAATAAGATTAGTAGAGGAAAAATCAGCAAAATAAATGAGAATAATGAAGGAAACAATGAAAAAAACACCAACTGTCAATACCTAAGTGCAGGAGGTACACACACACACACACACACACACACACACACACACACTACTGAAGAAAATATCCCCTTAAAAAACAGAATAGGGGGTGGAGCCAAAATGGTGGAGACAAAACAGGAACTTACAGTAGAGTAGCTCTCTTACAAATTCTGTCAGATACCTCTAAAAAATAAATCTGAGCAGATCTGAGAGAGGTAGAAGCCACTAGGAGACTGGATGTGGCAGTTTTCCTATCCAGGAGAGTCTTCAGGGTAGACATGATGAATCTGTGGCCTGGGGGAATGCTGGACTTACAGAACTGCATCCGACCATACCAGAGAAGGAGCAGCAGGAGAACTCAGCCTGCACACCAGGCTGGGAGAGTGCTCAGGGCTTGCAATTAAACCATACTGGAGTGAGAGCAAGAGCAGGACAAGGGCTGAATTGCCAGATGCAGTGGCAATCCCTAGGCCTCTCAGCCCAGGACAAGAGTCTGTCTGAGCTATGTGAGACAGAAGCACAATGCTTGTGGCCACAGCAGCAGTGACTCCTGTGCCTATGAGCCCACAGCCTAAAGGTTTGAAACTCACCTTCTTGAACTTCTACAGCCATGATGAACAGGCGAAACAGCTCTCATCCTGTCTTTGAATAACTAGAGAATACTGCCCTAGGAGAAACTCTGGAATACATGAAAGAGAAGTGGGTGTTCAGTAAGCTTTTAGCTCAGGAGACTAAGGAGACTCCCACTTACAGTGATGAAAGGATATCAGTGTAGGAAGGGAGGCATCCCACCAAGCCCCACCTTAGCAGCCCATTGAGAGTTTCTGAACCCTGGGGGGTAGAGTCAGCTAGCACCATTACCAGGACCCCAGGCAAAGCCAAGGAAATTGGCAGACACCAGCACAGACCAAAGGCTGAGACCACCAATGCTATAGTGCAGCCCTAGGGGAAGAGGAGACTTCCAGAAGCTACACCACCTCTTTCCAACAACTTACATGCTAAGACCAGGGGAAAGCCAGAAAAACATCACTAGGCCTTGATCCTTGGCACACAACAGCCAACTTCGGCTCAGCACCAGGTGAACTCCAGCAGTATATAGACTCTAGCTGACAAAAAGAGAAGCCACAGCATTCAAAGCCAGTAACCAGGCTTGTTGTTCCTAACACAAGAACCTTAGGGCAGAGCACCCTGGGCCTCAGAAGCAGACATCCACTAAAAAGCTAGGAAAAAATCCATCACCATGAAGAAGCAATCCAGAAAAAAAAATATGGACAATTTATTCCTATTATGGAAACAAGGAAGATCAAAATAACAATTCAGAAGAGGACAACATTGACACTAAACCTATATATGAAAGACCAAAAAGGAATATGAAGTGGTCTCCAGCCCAAAAATCATTCCTGGAAGAACTCAAAGAAGCTTTTAAAAGCCAAATTAGAGAGGTAGAAGAAAAAAATGGGGAAAAAATCACTGATAAGAACAAATCTTTAAAAAATAAAATTGGCAGAATGGTCAAGGAGATAAAGAGCACAATTAGAGAAAATGACTCCTTGAAAAGTAAAATTGACCAAATGGAAGAGGTACAGATGCTAAATGAAGAAAATTCATTAAAAATTATAATTTTGCAGTTAGAAGCTAGTGACTCTGTGAGGCATAAAGAATCAGTCAAACAAAATCTAAAGAATGAAAAAAATACAAGAAAACACAAAGTATCTCATTGGAAAAACAACTGATCTGGAAAATAGATCAAGGAGAGACAATCCTAGAATTATTGGTCTACCAGAAAGCCATGATGAAAAAAAGAGCCTGCACAATATCTTCCAAAAATCAGCAAAGAAAACTGCCCCAAGGTCCTAGAATCAGAGGGTAAAATAGTCATGAAAACAATCCACTGATCACTCCCTGAAAGCAATGTCAAATTGAAAACTCTAAAGAATATTATAGCCAAATTCCATAATTATGAGATCAAGGAGAAAATACTACAAGCAGGCAGAAAGAAACAATTCAAATATCAAAGAATTACAGTCAGGATTACAGAGGACCTTGAAGCTTCTACATTAAAAGATAGGAAGGATCAGGAATATGATATTCTAAAAGGCAAAGGAGCTTGAAATACAAAGATCAACCACCCAGAAAAATTGAGCATAATTTTTCAGGCAAGGAGATGAGCATTTAATGAAATAAGAGAATTCCAGACCTTTGTGATGAAAAGAGCAGAGCTCAATGGAAAATCTGATCTTCAAATATGAAATTCAAGAGAGACATAAAAAGGTAAACAGGGGGAAAAAACCTTGCTATTCAATATGGGCAAATTGTTTACATCCTTCTATAGGATTACATATTTTTTACATGTTACAAAACACACATATGTGTGTATATGCATATTTATATATGTTACATATATACACACATATATATATATACATACATACGTATATATGTTGACCTTGAGAGTGGTATAGTTATTACAACACTAAAAGGGATATTCATTGACAGAGGGTGTGAGTATAAATTAACTCATATGACAATAAAAAATAATTAAGGGTTGCAAAGGGATAGTTCTAGGAGAAAAGGTAAGGAGGAGGTAGAAAAGGGTAAATTACATCACATGAAGAGGCACAAAAACATGTTATAGTACAGGGAAAGAAGGGAGGGAGAAGAGCAGTGGTTGAGAGAAATTGAACAGGCCATCAATGAACTCCGTAGGAAAAAATCTCCAAGTCCAGATTCATTCACAAGTGAATTTTATCAAACATTTAAAGAAAAATTAATTTCAATGTTTTATAGACTATTTGGGAAAATAGGCAAAGAAGGAGTTATACCAAATTACTTTTATGATGCAAATATTGTACTAATGCTTAAATCAAGAAGAGCCAAAACAGAGGAAAAAATATAGAGCCAATTACCTTAATGAATATAGATGAAAAAAATTTAAATAAAATATTAGCAAAAAAGATTACAGCAAATTATCATGAGAATAATACACTATGACCAAGTAGGATTTATTCCAGGAATGCAAGGCTGGTTCAATATTAGGAAAACTATCAGCATAATCGATTGTATCAACAACAAAACTAGAAGAAACCACATAGATATCTCAATAGATGGAGAAAAACATTGGGTTAAATATAACACCCATTCCTACTAAAAGCACTAGAAGGCATAGGAATAAATGGATTCTTCCTGAAAATGATAAGTAGCATCTATGTAAAACGATCACCAAGGATTACATGTAATGGGGATAAGTTAGATGCATTCTCAATAAGATTGGGGGTGAAACAAGAATGTCCATTATCATCCCTGTTATTCAATGTGGTACTAGAAGTGTTAGCAATAAGAAAAGAAAAAGAAATTGAAGGAATTACAATAGGCAAAGAAGAAACTAAGCTATCATTCTTTGCAGATGATATCATGATCTATGTAGAGAATCCTAGAGAATCAAGTAAAAAACTACTTGAAATAATAAATAACCTTAGCAAAGTTGCAGGATATAACATAAACCCACATAAATCCTTGGCATACCTATATGATACTAACAAAGCCCAACAGCATGAGTTAAGGTAGAGAAATTCCATTTAAAGTTACTGTAGACACTATAACACATTTGTGAGTTTACCTGCCAAGAAAAACCCTGGAACTATATGAAGACAATGGCAAAACAATTTTCAGTCTAAGAAAATCAGATCTAATAAATGGGAAAAAAGCAGTTCATGGTTAGGTCAAGCTAATATAATAAAAATGCCATTTTTACCAAAATTAATTTACTTATTTAGTGCCATACCAATCAAACTACCAAAAATTATTTCATAGAGCTAGACAAAACAATGACAAAATTCACCTGTAAGAACAAAAGATCCAGGATATCAAGAGAATTTATGAAAATGAATGCTAGGGAAGTAGCCTTAATGATAAGGGGTATTATACTGTATTATAAAGCATCAATCATCAAAACTACTTGGCAATGGCTCAGAAATAGAGGGGTGGATCATTAGAATAGGTTAGGTACACAAGACAGAGCAGTCAATGAATATAGTAATCTACACTTTGATAAACCCAAAGAGTATAACTTTTGTGATAAGAACTCACTATTTCACAAAAAAAAATGCTAGGAAAATGGGAAATTGACACTTGCTCCAATCTAATTTTTAAGGTAGTATTTTCTTCAGTGGCCTTTTGGACCTCCTTTGCCATTTGGCTAATTCTGCCTTTCAAGGCATTCTTCTCCTCATTGGCTTTTTGGAGCTCTTTTTCCATTTGAGTTAGTCTATTTTTTAAGGTGCTGTTTTCTTCAGTGTATTTTTCAGTATTTTTTTGGGTCTCCTTTAACAAGTCATTGACTTGTTTTTCATGGTTTTCTCACATCTTCTCATTTCTCTTCCCAATTTTTCCTCTACTTCTCTAACTTGCTTTTCCAAATCCTTTTTGAGCTCTTCCATGGCCTGGGATCAGTTCATGTTTTTTTTTGGAGGTTTCTGTTGGAGGCTCTTTGACTTTGTTAACTTCTTCTGTCTGTATGTTTTGGTCTTCTTTGTCACTAAAGAAAGAATGCAAAGTCTGAGCCTGAATCTGGGTGCGTTTTTGCTGCCTGGCCATATTCCCAACCAACTAACTTGACCCTTGAGTTTTTCAGTGGGGTATGACTGCTTGTAGACTAAAGAGTTCTATGTTCTACCTTTGGGGGGGATGTGCCAGCTCTGCCACACCAGCACTGCTCCTTCCCCAAGAACCCCCAACCCGGACTGGGCTTAGATCTTCAGCAGGCTGTGCACTCCTGCTCTGATCCACCACTTAATTCCTCCCATCAGGTGGGCCTGGGGCGGAAAGTAACAACAGCTGTAGCTGCCCCACCTCCGCTGCCCCCGGGGCTGGTAGCTGAGCCGGGAACTCCTTCCACTCCCTCAGCTTTTCCCACTAAACTTCTCTGTTGTCTTTGGTGTTTGTGGGTTAAGAAGTCTAGTAAGTGCCGCAGCTCACTAATTCAGGGTGGTAGGGCACATTCCGCCTGGCTCCTGGTCTGGTTGGTCCACGCTGCTCATGCTGGGCTCTTGAGTTAGTCTGTTTTTTAAGGTGTTGAATAAGGTGTTAAATTTTAAGGTGTTGAAACTTCAATATTTTTTTCAGTATTTTTTGGGTCTCCTTTAGCAAGTCATTGACTTGTTTTTCATGGTTTTCTCGCATCCTTCTCATTTCTCTTCCCAATTTTTCCTCTACTTCTCTAACTTGCTTTTCCAAGTCCTTTTTGAGCTCTTCCATGGCCTGAGACCCAGTTCATGCTTTTCTTGGAGGCTTTTGGTGTAGGCTCTTGGACTTTGTTGACTTCTTAAGGCCATATGTTTTGATCTTCTTTGTCACCAAAGAAAGATTCCAAAGTCTGAGACTGAATCTGGGTGTGTTTTCTCTGCCTGGCCATGTTCCCAGCCAACTTAATTGACCCTTGAGTTTTCGCTGGGTTATGACTGCTGGTAGAGCAAAGAGTACTTTGTTCCAAGCTTGAGGGGATGCACCATTGATTTCAGAGCTATTTCTGTACAGCCAGCTCTGCCACCCCAGCACTCTTCCTTCGTCAAGAACCACCAACCCGGACCTGCCACAAATCTTCAGCAAGCTCTGCACTCCTGCTCTGATCAGACACTTAATTCCTCCCACCACGCAGGCCTGGGGCCGGACGTAACTGCAGCTGTAGTTCTGTAGCTGCACCTCCCCCGCTGCCCCTGGGGTGGTGGCTGAACCACGAATTCTGTCCCCCCACAGCTTTTCCCACTAACCTTCTCTGTTGTCTTTGGTGTTTGTGGGTTGAGAAGTCTGGTAACTGCCACAGTTCACTGATTCAGGGTGCTAGGGCCTGTCCTGCCTGGCTCCTGGTCTGGTTGGTCCTGCTGCCTCCCATGCTGAGCTCTGCTCCCCTCCACTCTGTGCGCGATAGACCTTATCCAGCGACCATCCAGGCTGTCCTGGGCTGGATCCCTGCTTCTCTCTGCTATTTTGTGGGTTCTGCAGTTCGGGAATTTGTTCAGAGCCATTTTTTATAGTTTTTTGGAGGGACATGGTGGGGAGCTCATGCAAGTCCCTGCTTTCCAGCCACCATCTTGGCTCCACTGAAATGGAGGAATTTTAAGCATTCCTGATGAAATGGCTAGTGTCGTATGGAAAGTTTGACTTTCAAATACAAGAGTCAAGAGAAGCATAAAAAAAAGATAAACAGTGGAACGCTATGACATTGTTGGTGGAGTTGTGATCTAATCCAACCATTCTGGAGAGCAATTTGGAACTATGCCCAAAGGGCTATAAAAATGTGCATAGTTTTTGACCCAACAATATCATTTCTAGTGTTGTATCCCAAAGATATCATACAAGTGGAAAAGATCCCCTATATACAAAAATATTTATAGCCGCTCTTTTTGTGGTGTCAAAGAATTGGAGATCAATGGGATACCCACCAATTGGGGAATGGCTAAACAAGTTGTGATATATGAATGTAATGGAGTACTATTGTGCTATAAGAAATGAGGAGCAAATGGACTTCATAATAATCTGGAAAGTCTTACATGATCTCATGGTGAGTGAGGAGAGCAGGACACAATTATAGACATACAGTATCTCTGATGACTAACTTTGACAGACTTGGCTCTTCTCAGCAATGCAAGGTTCTAAGATAGTTACAAAGACTCATGATAGAAAAAGTAATCCACATCCAGAGAAAGAATTACAGAGTCTGAATGCAGATTGAGACAAACTATTTGCCCTCTCTTTTTTCCCCTCTTTCTTTTGGTTTTGTCTCTTGTGGTTCATTCCATTGGTTATAATTCTTCTTTATAACTTGACTATTGTGAAAATAAGTTTAATGTGAAGGTATATGTAAAACCTATATCAGATTTCATGCAGTCTTGGCGGGGGAGGTGGGAGGAGAGAGAGAGGGAGAAACTTTGGAGCTCAAAAACTTATGGAACTGAGTGTTGTAAATTAAAAAATAAATTTTAAAAAAAGAATGAAAAACGATAAAGAGGAAAGAGAAAAGAAGGGATTTAATAAAGTAAAACTGTTTACATTTCCATATGGAAAACGATGTATTTATCTTCTAAAAACTTTTTCATTATTAGGGCAGTTAGAAAGATTCTATACAGACAGAGAGGATGTGAAAGAGTTAATAGTGTTGATTGGTAGAAGGATGAGGAAGAGAGATGTTTTGAGAGAAATGGAAAGGGATAGTAAGAATAGTGAAAATTATCTCACATAAAATAGGTGCATAAGAGGGAAGTTTTTTTTCAGTAGAGGGGAAAATGATGGGAAGTGAGTGGGCAACTCTTGAACCTCATTTTCAACTAAAGGAGAATTATTAAATTAATCAATAATATCAATATCAAAAACAGCGGAAATCATATAAGTATATCAATAGATAAATAAAAAAGCTTTTGACAAATTATAACACCCTTTTTATTAAAAAATAAACAAGAAAATTTATGAATCAATGGATCTTTTCTTAAAATAATAAGTAGCAGCTATCTAAAATCAAGAACAAGCATTATCTATAACAGCAGTAAACTTGAAGCCTTGCCAATAAGATCAAGGGTGCTTAGCACTTTCATTGTTCAGTTTTGTATTAGAAATGCAAGCTATAGCAAGAAGAAAAGAAATTCAAGGAATTGAAATAGGCAATGAAAAAATACTACGAATCTTTGCAAATGACATCATGTTATACTGAAAGAACTATAGTGAGATATGATTATTCATAATCAATGATTTGTGAGATCCAGAATCCCCTCCTTTTCTATTCTCATTTCGAAGTTCATTCTCTCGAAGGACATTACTGATAATGAGATTGATTTAACTATCCTCAATCTTGGTCAGACCTCACCTAACCTTTTACTCAGGTTTGGGTTGGTTTTAATTCTTTGAATAGATTGCCCACTTCTAGGTAATTAGAAGTGAACACATCATCAAAATTCATTACAATAGGTTCAGCCCTTCACTGCAATATTCATTCTCTCATTAATTGTTAACCAGTCAGAGTTGATTGCTACCACATGAACACCCCTCTTCCAAGAGCATATAAGCCACGAGCCTGGCTCCGTGATTGTCTTTGGCATTCGAGAGTGCCATGGGGTGTCCTGGGACCCACATTCAGTACATGGAGTGGATTTTCTAGAAAATATTTATGAAAATGACAAAAGTAATTTGTATAAAATGAAAGACAGAAGGTGGATAGAACTCTGCAACAGTGAAAACTTTAACCATGCTGTTAGTGTCCTAGAACTTCTAATGCATTGAAGCAAATCTTGAGGGGGGCACCTAGGTTGCACTGTGGATAAAGAAATGACTTGGAATCAGGAAGACTCTTCTTTCTGAGTTCAAATATGGTTTAAGAACCATGTGATCATGTAAAGTCACTTAACATTTTTTGCCTCAGTTTCCTAATATGTAAAATGAGGTAGAGAAGTAAGTGGCAAACCACTGTAGAATCTTTGTCAAGAAACCTCCAAAAGAAGTCACAAAGAGTTAGAAATGACTGAAAAATTACTGAGCAACAAATCTTGACTAGAAAATTATACTTTTTTTCATAGAATAAACTGAAAATGAAAGAATATAAGATCTTCTTCGGTATTTGTTGCATCAGTTAAGTATTTTCATTTATTTTGTTACCACAATACAAGATACAGCTAAAAACAATAAAATTTATGTTTCAAATATTCATCAGAATTCATACTTACAAATTAATTTATTCATCCATTGGATATTTTATATAACATCAAGTGGTAGGTCCATACAAAGATATTTTAAAAAAAATATATTCCCTAAGAGAAATTTTGAACTATCCCCAAAGAGTTATAAAATTGTGTACACCCTTTGATCCAGCAATAAAATCAAAAGATTCTTTTTTATATTACAGATCACTAACCATCTGTAATATATTATTCTGTATTAATCTTGTCTTTTTCCTTCTATTCATCCTACTATTTTCCATAGAGAATCTACCTGTTACGATGGAGATCTTTTTTTCTTTAGGATGTTTTACACCAACACTTGAGTTGTCCATTTTTTATCCTCATTGATGAACCAGCTATTTCTCCTTTCAGTAATGCATGTTTTTAGTAATATGTTTCATATTACTTCTAGCAAACAAATTATCATGGGCAGCTGGCCACAGACCTTTTATGCTTTTAATGTGTCCTAAAAAACATACTTTAGACCACCCACAACTTTGATTCTTCTGAAATCATGGCATTTCTGTCTCTAATTTCCAATCATTTGAAACATTCCATATAGTCTTTTAAAAAATGTTTTTAAAATTATTCCATCATCCCAAATCTTTAACAGTCAATACCTGATGAGCAATAAAAACTTTCAGTAAAACTGTTTTTGGAAGGCTGTCTTTATGACATTTTCATTCTATTCATGCATGGTACCAGGAATCATTTTCTCTCCAGTATCTTTACCTTCCTCTGTCATCCTTAAACTCTTTTTAAGTGCTCTCACTATGAACCCTTCTTTACATTTTCTTATTTCTCACTTTCATTTTCCATTGACAGCTTTCTCATTGGCTTCTAACCATCTGCACCTCAGAGTCATGTTTGAAATGCACACATGAAAAAAAAATGCTTGCCTAGAGCATTGCTTAAGGCTAAATTGTGTATCTGGACTGGAAATGACTGCTAAAGCCAGTAAGCACCTATCATTTGTGGCTTTCTCCATGTTTTCAGAGTAAAACATCACAGTATTCTTCAATTTCCCACTACCACAGATGCATGCATAAGCACAGACGTTTTCTCTGTTGAAAGTGTCCAGATGTCTGAAACTAATTTGCATCAGTGACTGTTCCCAGCCACCTATTCCATATGTATAGCTGACTAGAGTAAAATAATTCTTGTAACAAATCCATTTTTGAGCTTAATTTGCTAATTTGTACACCACCCCACTTATTTCTTTTGCAGAAGCTCCCTACAACAAACATGATGCATAAGCATCTGTATATTGAAACTCAGGGAATCAGATGCCATGAGAAATCAACTTCTGATGATATTGTATGAGATTTCTGCTGTCTTAATGTAAAATGAGGAGGTGAAGGGTAGGGATATTGCACTAGATGGTCTCTACATTGTCTTCTTGCACTAGAATTCTGTGATTATAAATTCTAAGTGTTCAACCTCAACCTCAAACCATCCTCCCCATCTCAGAAATAATAGTATTAGTTTACTTATCCTCATTTTGTTTTTTTTTTGTTTTGTTTTGTTTTGTCTTTTGGCAGGGCAATTGGGGCTAAGTGACTTGCCCAAGGTCACACAGCTAGTACATGTGTCAAGTGTCTGAGGCCAGATTTGAACTCAGGTCCTCCTGACTCCAGGGCCAGTGCTCTACTCAGTGCACCACCTAGCTCCCCCACTTATCCTCATTTTATAGACAACAAAATGTATCTTGAAGTGATGAAGAGATGTATCCAAAAGTACATAGCTAATGAGTAATTGAGTCAGGATTTGAACCCAGATCTTTGGAGTCCAAAGCCATGGCTGTTGTTTCTACCCAACACAGCAATGGACTTTAGAAGGAGCCAGATTTTGTTCTTTCCAATTTCAGATTAACCTTAATGGGTGATAATAATGAAAGAAAAATGTGCAGAAGCACAAACAAAAGTGTTTCGTTGCCTCACATAGTTTAGAGAACCCAGAGAATAACCATGCAAGAATGTGGTCCTTGAAGACAAATATTGCTTCCTATGTTTTCCATAGATTAATATTGAGCCCCCACACAGCTTAAACTCTTGTGATGTGCTCTCAATACAATTTAGGAAACATATATTTCAGATTTACTCTCTGAATACACTGCTATAAACTGAACAATTCTCTAAAGTAAATTTGCCTATTTGCTAAGACTGATAGTTCTGTATATTTCTTGTTTATTTCCAAGGATTCTCAAACTACAATATCAATTCTGAAGTTTTTATTACAGATCTATCATTGGAGGAATTATTTCGTATAGTGGGAAGAGTGCTATATCTTTAATCTGAAGACATGTGATTGGTTCCTAGTTCTACTACTGGCTCTTTATGCAACCTTGGGCAGGGCATTTTACCTCTCTTTGGTCCTCATTTTTCTCATATGTAAAATTATGACTTCTATGTCCCCTTCCAGCTATAAATCTATTACTAAGAGCCCACAAATAATCCAGGTTCCAAGAACTAAGCAATGTGGAGAAAGTACAAAGGAAGTAGAAACCAAAATACCTCTCTCAAGGAATTCAAAATCTGTTTACTGATATTTGATTCACACATTACACAATTAGAGAATGAGATCAAACATTTTACAATCAAGGCTAATGTATGTGGCAGGAAATGAGGAGACAGCCAGCTTCTTTACAATATAAAATACACAAAGAACATGAAGTTTGTCTATTATTTATAAGCAACAAATACACACTGAGGATTTTTTTAGGAAGAACATGCGACAAGAATAGGTACCTATGCCTGAAGATGATAATTTTGTCATTATTATGCTATAGATAAGCAGGGTACTGGGAATTTCAGAAACCATGAACTAGAAGAACTTGAGAACTCTTTTCCTAGGTCCTGGCTGTCCTTGTTGGTGAGACCTAACTATATTAGCAGTCTCACACTCATCCATATTCATTTTTACAACCACCAGATATATTATGCCCAAAACTTATTTCAATTTTGGTTGTAAGGAACTGGAATCAAATTAATACTACCATTGTTTCTGGGAAAAGTGATCCAACCACTGTCCTTGTGACCAAAATATCATTTCCTCCCTCTCATCATTGTATGTGTTATCTCCACAATTGGATTATCCACTCCTTAAGGTCAAAGACTGATTACATTTATGGATTTGTATCCCTTCATATCTGTAACACTTATTCCATAGACGGGCACATAGTAAGTGTTCAATAGTAACATTTTCATTCATTCATTGATTTGAGGGACTAATTCTCTTCTCTTATTGCTTTAAAATGAATAAATACAAAAAAAGATTGTAAATCAATACATTTGTACCAGGATAACATTTGAACATGGATGTTGCTGGTACATTTTAGATACACATCTTCAGCGTGAGATTCCTTGAGAAATGAGTTTGGTGAAAATTTGTTTTCAGCACTTTTTTGTCACTCATCAGTAGACTTTAAAACATAGCACTGCTGCTATGATATTCTTTATATCCCTTACATTGCCTTTGAGGCAGCAAGGTATATTGCAAGGATCATTACCTTGGATTTGAATTCCGAAGAGATACACTTGACTAACCTTCATACTTACTTGTTGTTAGGTGGTTGTTAAGTCACCCAATATCTCCCCATCTGTCTTCTCAGTTTCAAAGTAAGCACTATAATACCAGTAGTTCCTTGCAGCAATAGCTCACTGTTCTCACTACCTAAGTTTGAGCAATGTGAATGCTCTCTTCATGAGGATGTATCTAATTTCTCCAGTACTTTTTAGAATGTTTTTTGGAAATTGTTGGGCCTGAAAAACCTTTCCCTCAGCAGAAAATGTAATGATTAAGGTCTGAAATAGCTACAGTGACTCTGTAACAAATTATATATTGTCTATCCTATATATTTGATCATCTTATGATTAAAGATGCTCTAGCTTGGTAGGACCTGTTCGAGGTGATGCTCTGCTAGTGTCATAGCCTTAAATTGAATTCAACAATTTAGCAAACATTTATTTCAGTACCTATTATGTCCAAAGCATTATGCCACTCAGAGGGGGAGCAACAAAAATCAAACACTCCTTGACTTTATTTGTGGAGAATAGCAGAAAAAATAATCAATAAACAACTAATAAACAATTGAATAAATATGACACAATTATATTGAAGTTATTTAAATTTCATACATGTCAGTTGTTGCTTTTTTTCTCCCTACAATTCATGAGCAAACACATTTCAAAGAAGCTGCTTTGTTGTTGTTGTTGTTGTTTAGGTCTTATTCAGTAATTTATTTTACCCCAGTTATATGTAAAATTTATTTTTAACATATATTTTTAAAATTTTGATTTCAAAACTCCATTCCTTTTGCCCTCTCCAATATTTCTCATTGAGAACATAAGCAATTTGATATAGGTTATGCATATGTAGTCATGAAAATTATATCCATAAGTTATGTTATGAAAGAAAACAAACATAGAAAAACTTAAGAGGAAGGAAGGTAAAAAAATATGCTTAAATTTGTATTCAGACACTATCACATTCTCTCCCTCCCCCAGAATGGATTGCATTTTTCATCATAAGTCCTTCCATTTGTAAAAGTTCCCTTCCATTGTAAAAATTTTTTCCTGCCTCTTTTATGTAAGATAATTTACCTAATTCTACCTCTCCTTTTCCCTTTCTCCCAGTGCATTTCTCTTTCTCACCCTTTAATTTTATTTTTAAAGATATCATCCCTTCCTACTCAACTCACCCCCCTCTGCCTATCATCTTCCCATGTAGGAATGCAAACTATTTAACCTTAAGTCCCTCATGAATTCCCTTTCTTGTTAATCTTTTTATGCTTCTTTTTAGTATCATATTTGAAAGTCAAATTTTCTATTCAGCTACAGTCTTTTTATCAAGAATGCTTGAAAGTCCTCTATTTCATTCAATGTCTATTTTATCCCCTGAAGGATTATACTCAGTTTTGCTGGGTAGTTGGTTCTTCACTGTAATCAAATTTCTTTTGCCCTCTGGAATATCATATTCCAACCCCTCCTATAAGTTAAGTTAATAAGCTGATAAATTTTGTGTTACCCTGATTGTGGATTGCTGCTTTCTGGCTGCTTGCAATATTTTCTCCTTGACCTGGGAACTCTGGAATTTGGCTATAATATTCTTGGCAGTTTTCATTTTGGGATAGCTTTCAGGAAGTGATTGTTGGAGTATTTAAATTTCTATTTTACCTCTGGTTCTAGAGTATCAGGGCAGTTTTCCTTGATAATTTCTTTTTTATAATTAATATTTTTTTATTTTTAGTTTACAATGCTCAGTTCCACATAATTTTGAGTTCCAGATTTTCTTCCCCCTCCCTATCCACTCCCTCCCCAAGACTGCATTGAATCCATATATCTTCTACATGTAACTTCACATTGAACTTATTTACACAATTGTCAAGTTGTAAAGAAGAATTATGATCAATGGAATGAATCAGGAGAAAGAAGAAACAAAACCAAAAAAAAACCCAAAAAGAAATAAAAAAGAAAACAAAGGGAAAAAAAAGAAGAGCAAAGAGTGTGTCTCAATCTGCATTCATACTTCATAGTTCTCTCTCTGTCATGAGTCCTTTGGAGTTATCTTTGCACCTTGTATTTCTGAGAAGAGCAAAGTCTATCAGGGTTAGTCATCACAGAATCCATATATCTGTGGTTGTGTATAATGTTCTCCTGGTACAGCTCCGCTCACTCAGCATTCTGCCATGTAGGTTTTTCCATGATATTACAAAGTCCGTATCATCCCCATTTCTTATCGCACAACAATATTCAAATACCTTCATATACTACAACTTGTTCAGCCATTCCCCAATTAATGGGCATCCCCTTGATTTCCAATTCTTTGCTACTACAAAAAGAGCCACTATAATTTTTTTTTTGTACATGTGAATCTTTTTCCCACTTGTGTGATCTCTTTCAGATACAACCTTAGAAGTGGTGTTGCTGGGTCAAAGGGTATGAACATTTTTGTAGCCCTTTGGGCATAGTTCCAAATTGCTCTCCAGAATGGCTGGATCAGTTCACAACTCCACCAGCAATGTAAAAGTGTTCCAATTTTTCCACATCCTCTCCAGCATTTATCATTTTCCTGTTTTGTCATTTTACCAATCCAACAGGAGAGATGTGGTACCTAAGAGTTGTTTTGATTTGCATTTCTCTAATCAGTAGTGAGTTTTTAGCATTTTTATATGCCTATAGGTATCTTTAATTTCTTCCTTTGAAAACTGTCTGTTCATATCCTTTGACCATTTCTCAATTGGGGAATGACTGGTATTCCCATAAATTTGACTCAGTTCCCTGTATATTTTAGATATGAGGCCTTTATCAGAGACACTGGTTGTAAAAATTTTCTCCCAATTTTCTCCTTCCCTCCTAATCTTTGTTGCAGTGGTTTTTTCATACAAAAACATTTCAATTTAACATAATCAAAATTCTCCATTTTGCACTTGGTAATGCTCTCTATCTCTTTTTGTGTCATGAGTTCATTGCTTTTCCATAAATCTGATAGGTAAACTCTTCCTTGCTTTCCCAAATTGCTTATAGTATCAGCCTTTATTCCTAATTCATGAACCCATTTTGACTTTATTTTGGTATACGGTGTAAGATATGGATCTATGCCCAGTTTCTGGTCTCCCATTTTCCAATTTTGCCAGCAGTTTTGGTGAAATAGTGAATTCCTAGCCCAGAACCTGGATTCTTTTGGTTTATCCAAGAGTACATTGCTATAGTCATTGACTACTGTTTCTTGTGTACTTATCATATTCTACTGATCCATGACTCTGTTTCTTAGCCAGTACCAATTAGTTTTGATTATTGCTGCTTTATAGTACAGTTTAATATCTGGTAAGGTTAAGCAACCTTCCCTAGCATTTCTTTTCATTAATACCCTAGCTATTATAGACCTCTTGTTCTTCCAGATGAATTTTTTATTATATTAGCCAGCTCTGTAAAATAATTTTATGGTAATTCAATTGGTATGGCACTGAATAAATGAATTAATTTAGGTAAAATGGTCATTTTTATTATATTAGCTTGGCCTAACCATGAGCAACTAGTATTTTCCCATTTATTTAGATCTGACTTTATTTGCGTGAAAAATATTTCATAATTATGTTTGTATAAGCACTGGGTTTGTTTTGGCAGATAAACTTCCAAATATTTTATAGTGTCTACAGCAACTTTGAGTGGAATTTCTCTTTCTATCTCTTGCTTTTGGGCTTTGTTAGTAATGTATAGGAATGCCGAGGATTTATGTGGGCTTACTTTATATCCTGCAGCTTTGCTAAAGTTGTTTATTACTTCAAGTAGTTTTTTATTTGATTCTCTAGGATTCTCTAAGTAAATCATCATAATGTCTGCAAAAAGTGATAATTTAGTTTCTTCTTCACCTATTCTAATTCCTTCAATTTCTTTTTCTTCTCTTACTGCTACAGCTAACATTTCGAGTACCAAATTGAAAAGTAGGAGTGATAATGGGCATCCTTGTTTCACCCCTGATCTTGTTGGGAATGCATTTGGCTTATCCCCATTACACATAATGGTTGTTGATGGTTTTAGGTAGATGCTATTTATAATTTTAAGGAAGGCTCCATTTATTCCTATGCTTTCTAGTGTTTCTAATAGGAATGGGTACTGTATTTTATCAAAGGTTTGTTCTGACTCTATTGAGATGATCATATGGTTTGTGCTAGTTTTGTTGTTGATATGATCAATTATGCTGATATTTTTCCTAATATTGAATCAGCCTCGCATTCCTGGAATAAATCCTAACTGGTCATAGTGTATTATTCTTGGGATAAGTTGCTGCAATCTTTTTGCTAATATTTTATTTAAAATTTTGCGTTAGTATTCATCAGGGAAATTGGTCTATAATTTTCTTTCTCTTTTTTGACTCTCCCTGAGGACCATATATGCATCATAAAAAGAATTTAATAGGACTCCTTCTTCACCTATTTTCCCAAATAGTCTACAAAGTATAGGAATTAATTGTTCTTTAAATGTCAGATAAAATTCACATGTAAAACCATCTGGCCCTGGAGATTTTTTCCTTGGGAGTTCATTGACAGCTTGCTCAATTTCTTTTTCTGAGATGGGCTTATTCAGGAATTTTACTTCCTCTTCTATTAACCTGGGCAATTTATATTTTTGTAGATATTCATCCATATCCCTAAGGTTGTCAAATTTATGGGCATACAATTGAGCAAAATAATTCCTAATTATTGTTTTAATTTCCTCTTCATTACAGGTGAATTCACCCTTTTCATTTTTGTTACTGATAATTTGATTTTCTTCTTTATTTCTTTTAATCAAATTGACCAAAGGTTTATCAATTTTATTGGTTTTTACATAAAACCAGCTTTGGTTTTATTTACTAATTCAATAGTTTTCTTGATATGAAGTTTATTAATCTCTCCTTTGATTTTCAGTATTTCTAATTTGGTATTTATTGGGGATTTTCAATTTGTTCTTTTTCTAGCTTTTTCAGTTGCATTCCCAATTCATTGATCTCCTTTTTCTCTATTTTATTCACATAAGCATTTAGAGATATGAAACTTCCCCTAAGAACTGCTTCTGCTGCATCCATAAGTTTTGGTATGTCATCTCATTATTGTCATTCTCTTGAATGAAGTTATTAATTGTTTATATGATTTGTTCTTTGTCCTGCTCATTCTTTAGAATTAGATTATTTAGTTGCAAATTAATTTTTAGCTTATTTTCCCTGGTTTTTTATTACAAATAATTTTTATTGCCTCATGATCTCAAAAGTATGCTTTGACTACTTCTGCCTTTCTGCACTGGATTGTGAGGTTTTTATGCCCTAGTATGTGGTCAAATTTTGAGTATGTGCCATGTACTGCTGTGAATAAAAGTATATTCCTTTTTATCCCCATTCAGTTTTCTCCAGAGGTCTATCATATCTGCCTTTTCTAAAATTCTGTTCACTTCTTTAACTTCTTTATTGTGTATTTTGAGGTTAGATTTATCTAGTTCAGAGAGGGGGCTTGAGGTCTCCCATTATTATGGTTTTGGTGTCTATTTCTTCTTGTAACTCCCTTAACTTCTCCTCTACAAATTTGCATGCCATACCACTTGGGGCATATACATTAAACAATGATATTGCTTCCTTGTTTATGGTGCCTTGTAGTGTCCTTCCTTACATCTTTTATTTAGATCTATCTTTGTTTTTGCTGTGTCTGGGGTTAGGATTGCTACCCCTGCTTTTTTTTTTTTACTTTAGCTGAAGCACAATATATTCTACTCCAGCCTTCTACCTTTACCTTGTGTGTATCTCCCTGTTTCAAATGTGTTTCTTGTAAACAGTATATTGTAGGATTATGGTTTTTAATCTATTCTGCTATCTGTTTCTGTCTTATGGGAGAATTCATCCCATTCACATTCACACTTATGATTACTATCTATGCCTTTTTCTCCATCCTATTTCCCCCATTTATGCTTTTGTTTCTCCTTTTCCCCTTCCACTCCTCAACAGAGTTTTGTTTTTAACTGCTGCCTTCCTCAGTTTACCCTCCCTCTTGATTCCCCTCCTTTATCTTCATGTTTTCCACTTGCTACTTCTTCCCTCCCTTCTGACCAACCCCTCCTTTGTTCCCCTCTTTTCCCCTCCTACTGCCTGAAGGACAAGTTAAATTTCTATACATATCTGTGTATGTTATGTCTTCTTGAGCCAAATCCAATAAGAGTAAAGCTCAGATACTGCTCTTCTCCCTCCCTTATTTCCCTCTACTACAATATGTTTTTGTACCTCTTCACATGATGCAATTTATCTTTTTTCTATTACCTCCTTACCTCTTCTCCCAGAACCATCCCTTTATATCTCTACAATTATATTTGTTATCATTATATCAGTTATTTTATACTGACATCCACAGTCTATGAATATCCCTTTCAATTGTCATAATAAGTATACTATTCTCAAGACTGATATATATATATATATATATATATATATATGTACATATATATATATATATATATCAAACATATATAAAATAGAATAATCCTCCATAAGGATGTAATTAATTCTGCTTATTGATTAACTAGGGTTTTTTCCCCATTTAGTTTTTGATATCTCCCTTGAGTTTTGTATTTGGAAATCAAATTTTCCATTGAGCTCTGGCCTTTTCATCAGGGAGGTCCGGATTTCCCTTATTTCATTGAATGTCCATCTCCTTGCCTGGAAAATTTTGCTCAATTTTGCTGGGTAGTTGATCCTTGGTTACAGTCCAAGCTCCTTTGCCTTTTGGAATATTGTATTCCAATTTCTCCTGTTATTTAATGTAGAAGCTGAAAGATCCTGCATGATCCTGACTGTATTTCTGTGATATTTGCATTGTTTCTTTCTAGCTGCTTGCAATATTTTATCCTTGACCTGGTAGTTCTGGAATTTGGCTATAATATTTCTCAGAGTTTTCAATTTGGGATCTTTTCCTGGGGGTGATCGATGGATTCTTTCAATGACAGTTTTACCCTCTGGTTCTAGGCAATTTTCTTTAAGGATTTCATGGAAGATACTGTCCAGGCTCTTTTTTTCCTCATAGCTTTCAGGTAGACCAATAATTCTTAGATTGTCTCTCCTGGATCTATTTTCCAGGTCGGTTGTTTTTCCAATCAGATATTTCATGTTTTCTTCTATTTTTTTTCACTCTTTAGATTTTGTTTGACTGATTCTTGATGTCACTTGCTTAATTCTAATTTTTAATGTTTTGTTTTCTTCCTTTGTCTTCTCTATCTCCTTTTCCATTTAGTTGATTTTTCTTTTCAATGAGACATTTTCTCCCTTTATATTCTGTTTTTCCTTATCCAATTCCCGATTTTACCTTTTAAAGCTTTGTTTTCCTCAATTAATTTTTTTTCCATTTTTTTCTTTTACCTCCCTAATTTGGTTTTTAAAGTCCTCCTTGAGTTCTTCCAGGAATACTTTTTAGCCTGGAGACCAGTTCACTTTCCCTTTTAAGGTTTCAGATGTGGATGTAGTGTCCATGCTGTCCTCTTCTGAATTGCTATTTTGGTCTTCCCTGTCTCCATAACATGAGTCAATCATCTTTGAAAACTTCTTACAATTCTTTTTCATGGTGATTTTTGTTCCCTCCTGGTTTCTGAAGTGGATCTCTGTTTCTGAGGCTCAGGAGGCTCTGTCGCAACTTTCCTGTGTTGGGATCTAGCTTTATGTGCTATGGCTTCTGGTTTTGTGAGGTCTGGGGGAAGGGTGGTCTGCCTGCTGAGAGTCTCCTCTTTCCCAGTACTGCTTTACAGCAGGGGTGGTCTCAGCTCCTGTCTGTGTTGGTGTCTGCCACTTGCCCTGGCTGTGCAAAGCCAAGTCTGGGGTCCTGGCATTGATGTTAGTTATCTCCACCCCCTGGGGCTCAGTTACTCTCATTGTTCTACTAAGGTGAGGGCTGCTGTGACACCTCTCTTCCTGCACTAGTTTCCTTCCGCCACCACAGAAAGGGCCCTCTCCCCTACTTCTCTCACTACTGAAGCACCCCTTGTGGCTCCTCTGTTTCTCCTGAGGTTTTATTCTCTGGGTTTATTCAAAGGAAGGATATGAGCCATTTTACCTGCACATCCTGGCTACCAGGAGTCCAAGAAGGTGAGTTTCAAACATTTAGACTGTGGGTTTGAGACCTCTGGGTTAGCTGCTCTCACAGCTGCAGGCCCTGCACTCTGACAGACTCCCATCCTGGGCTGCAAGGCCTGGGTCTCATTCACGGCCATAGCCGGTGCTTCCATTTCACTCACCCAGCACTCTCCGAGACTGGCGAGCTGGCTGGATTCCTCTGCTGTTCTCTATTGGTTTGGTTTGGTGCCAATCAGTGTGCCCAATGCTCCTACCCCTCTTAGTCTACTACTGGTTTCTAAATCTCTCAGATCTGCTCAGATTCACTTTTTTAGATGTATCTGATAGAATTTGTGAGAGAGCTCTGGTAGTTCCTTCCTTTCATAGCACCATCTTGGCTTTGCCCCTGTGGGGCACATAATCAGCTTTCTTGACAATGAACACTATTTAATGCTAGAGAAAGGACTCACAATACATCACACTAAAAGAGTTAAAATAGAGCATTAGATCTTTATAATATATTAACACAATTGCTCTTTGTTAATGGATTTTAAGAATAATATGTATCATTTTTAAATTTGTCTTCATTTTGAATCCTGAGGTCAGCCTTTTTAGGAAGAATAAATCTAAAAAAATTATGTAATTAGTTATGCCTAATTTTAAAATTAGTGTATTGTTGAAGTCAAGGATTTTCCAGAACTCCCTGAAAGATAGAGTGCCCCCCAAAACAAAAACAAAAACAAAACACCCAACCAAACAAAAAAAAAAAGATAATGAAATCTCCTTTCAAAAGATTCCTATTGGAACAGTTTCACAAAATGATTATGGTCTTCAAACCTCTTATTCTGCTTTAAAGTCATTTTTTGTTTCAAATCTTAACAAAATGCAAATTATGTTTTTATTTTATTATATTTTATATTAGCTTTTCAAATCCCAGGGAAAACTGGTGCAAAGTTAAAAGGTTATAGTCAAACCAATTAACAGGATTAAACAAATTGAATGTATTTTTTTACCTTTCTACTTTCTTCCAGGTATTTTGTGAGAATCAAATGAGAGAATATTTAGAAAAAGCACCTAGCACAGTTCCTCATACATGATAGGCACTATTTAAATGTTTATTCCCTTCCCCTTTCCCCTTTTCAGCTCCAAGAGGTCCAAGAAACCTAATGTTTTCTTATGCATCAAATTTACTGTGTTGGAATGATGACATAGGTGCTAGTTAGGAAAAGCACACAGTCTACATGTTTCCTAAAACTATTCAATACTTGTATAGGTTTTCTAGTCTCACAGTTCTAGGATTTAGAGCTTGGATGTACTAGATGTAGATTGAATCTAGTTATTTTAGCTTCTTTCTGAATTAAAATTTTATTGATTCTTTAGGTTTTTGTTTTTCCTTTTTGGAGGCAATGGGGATTATAGCTTACTCAGGGTAACACAGCTAGAATGTCTGAAGCCAGGTTTGAACTCAGGTCCTCTTGACTTCAGGGTCATGCAAAAATCAAAAATCATTTTCACCTAAATTTCCTCTAAGGTTCCCCTGAAAAAAAAATGCTGAAACCTTTCTTGTAACAAAGATAAACTCTTTAACAAAACTGGGCAAATAAAAGTGTGTATAACATTCCACATTTACAATCTACCTGTCTGCCAAGAGGAAGAGAGTCTATCTCCTCAAATGTTTTGCAGGATTGACACTGGTCATTCATATTAATGACAGAAACATAGATGATAATGTACATAGAACATTTATTAAGATCATATTATGTGCCAGTCATTGGACTAAGTGTGATGGACCTTCCCTCACGAGACTTACATTCTAAAAGGAGAATAGAACACGCTCAAGGATGCTTGATGGGGGAAGATAATGCTCCTGTAGAAGCAGAAGTAGAAGGAAAAAGTAGAGAGAGTCTAGGTTTGAACCAATGTCCCTATGAAGTCATATTCTAGGCCAGGGACTCAAAAATCACAAGATGGAAAAATAAGGTGGCAATATCTCCAAAGTGAGAAAATTTCTGCAGGGGAGGTTAAACAATCATAATTTGAGTGATTTTTTAGCATCTTTTAAATTTGTATTATAGTTACTATGTACATTGTTCTTCTGTTTGACTTTGTTTAATCTCTCCGTATTCATATATTTATTCTAGTTCCTTCATTTTTTTGTAAACTAAACCCCAGGGAAGGGAAGTTGATTGCTGAATGTCACATAGGTGGTGAGTGGCAGAATACAGATATGAATCGAGGCCTTCTGACTTAAAATATAATGTCATTTTAACTGACTATGTTAAAACCTTTAAAACCATTAAAAACAACAAAGCACAAACACCTCAATTATAAAGAATATACCATGAAGGTCTCAGCAAATGTAGCCAGCTCAGTTAGTATTTCATTAGCACTACAAAATACCCAGCTTGGTTATATATGCTGTAAAGGATCCAGAGAAATATATAATACCCAATATTTTAGCTGTTTTATTTAAGTTAAGCATTCTTCTAATAAAAATGTAAATCAAAAATTCTTGTAACGACCATTCCAATATCACAGTGAAAAATTCAACATACTCTTAAATATCTCAATTTTGAGGTTTATACAATTCAAGGTTGCTTGAGTAATGATGTTACTACCTTGAATATTGTAGAGATTTAGGTATTTAAAACATTATTATCTCAAGTAATAAAATAGATATAAATTCTAGATGATTTCCAGTATAGAAAGATTGAGTCTTTTGCATGATATGTGTAACAAAGACAGTTGAAGAATGACAGTGACACCTTTTGTAAGATGTCATTAATAAAGGCATACATAAAACTGTTTGGAGACAACTACCTCTGACATATTACAAGTAATATCACATTGTAATAACAATCAAATGCCCTGTAGATACAATAACAAAGAAGAGGAATTAGAAAATTATAGCTTTCGCCCCTAACTGCTTCCAAATGTAACCACAAGCCTTCTCTGAAACAATTCTTTAGAAACCAATATAATGGTTGTTCATGAGGCTATAATTTTCTTCTTGTTTTGTCTGTTTCTTACCTTAATTTAACATCATTTGAAAGATAAGCTAAAGGAAATTTCAGAGAAGGCTTGTCTTTCCATGCCTTCCACATATATAATAGAATGAAAATCTATCCCCAGCCCCTCACAACCCCTCACCTCTCTTCACTCCTCTCTGAATACTATTAGGTTTGGATTTCTAATATCTTCATTAAGACTAAACATGGCATTTTCCATCACTTTATGGGACTCTATTTGCATGACCAGCAGCATCTCTCATGTGCTTTCTCCCTCCTCCAACCTGTAAGTCTGTAATTTAAAAAGCTAACTGAAAATTCAAGCCTTGGGTTATGGCTGAGTTTATAAACCAGTTAAGTTTTTCCTAGGTTTGGATTATAGTACATCAAGAATTGCATATGACTAAGTCAATTAAAAAGTGAAATCTTAAATTGTTCATATGAACTTTAATTAATATATTTCCAATATATAGAAAATTAAGCAAATACCTAGGAACACAGAAGTTGCACCTTGATGAATTGTCAATTGCTACTAGTCTGCTTAATCTGTCTCTGGTTTTACTTAATCTTTTACATGGAAGAAGCTTTAGTTTTTGGTGCACTTCAAATATCAGAAAGTTTTTATATAACCCTTCATTTGTTTCAGGACTTAAGAGTGGTTTGTTACCAAAAGCCCTTAACTGTCTATATCTAATAAGAAAAGTATTCATTGTCTTATCACTACAAATCTCACATTATTCTCATTTTCTGTTTATCTTTCTTTACCTTCTTTTCTTTAGAAAAAGTGATTTGGGTCTTTCATGTATTAATTGGTCCTTAAGGCTTTGTTTTCAGGCAGCAAGGCAAAGTTTTCCCGCTCACATATACATGCATACTCATATATATGTATATATATATATATATATAATATACATATACACATATGTATAATATATATATACATGTGTAAATACACGCACCTAACTTATGATCCAAAAATGATAGACAAGTAATTATGGATTCATATACAGATACTTGTTCATATACTGAATGCTTCAAAATTATCATTATACTCACATAAGACTCCACTCAGAGAGTATTTTCTGGCAACACTAAACAAACAAAATATTTTTATAGGCGTGTTCACTTCCTTCCTAAGAACTATTGAGAATGCTAAGGAATGTTGCTGAAACAACATTGTTTCAATGCATACAAGGGGGGAAACGTTAAAGGTATTTCTCTTTGCTCAAAACACCCTAAGTATGTTCCCTGTCATTTACAAACTTATCAAAAATGCACAATAGCATTTAGTCATAGTGGATTGAGTACATGAATCCTACTAGTTTGAGGGCCAGTTCAATTGACTTTCCTTTATACCACACAAAGGGAATTTTATCTGGGTCTCCAAAAGTGTATTGGGCATCTGGAACCAGATGTCCCATAGAAATTTTAAAAACAAAATGTCCAAGAACTCATCATTTGCTCAAGACTCTTCTACTCACTACTCACTGCTCAGCACTTGGCTCCATTCACCATGATCCTTTACTTCCAGTCTCATCTCTGATATTTTTCAATGCCATTACTGATATCTTTTCCAAAGGTTTTCCCCACAGTTCCTGACTTGCTTCAGGTACTCCTAGTATGTAGCCTGGCAATAGTTATTCATGCCAACTGTGAACTTTTCTATCCTGCTTATCATCCAGGAGATTTATTATAGTCTATAGAGTGCTGAACCTTGAACAAGGAGATTTGCGTATGCATCTTGCCTCACTCATTAGCTGTGTAATGATAGCAATTACTTAACCTCTACGAGTTTCAGTTTTTTCGTCTCTAAATGTGTATAATACCAGCTGAACTGCCTATCTCTGAGAGATTTTTGCAAAAAGCTTCCTGTCACATTTAAAGTGTAATTTAGATATTAGTTATTAGTACTTTTCTTCCTACCTATTGCTTCTTACTGCTTTTCTGCACATGTAGAAATACCAAGTTCATACATTTGAGGAAAATAATTTTTTCAATCAACATATATGCATTTATCTTCCCCTCCCTCTCATGGGGTTGGGGGAGAGTGAAAGACAAAAATTCAGTCAACTGCCACTTGCACTGGTGCATGGTTGATATTTGTATGATGAGGACACATAACTTTTCATGGTCTGACTCAATGTTTGTCTCAGACAAACAGATTTAATATGTGAAAAATGCTTTGCAAATTTAAAGCACTATACTATGTGCTAGCTACTCTTATAATTTCTTCTTTATTTTCATTATGAGTACCCTCATTGCATATGTAAATTAATTTCATAAAAGTTTGTTAGAGATGGGAATAGGCATCCATCACTAATTTCCTTCAAAACAGCTCAGATGCCATCATTTTCTTCTCATTTCCCTTAGTTGATAGTATCTTCCATCTCATGAAATTACTTTGTATTAATTCTCCTATATATTATATTTACTTTTCTGTGTACATGTTGTATCCTCCCAACAGAACATAACCTCTTGGTGTCAAGGTGTGTGTGCATGTGTGTGTGAGTGTAGGACTCTGGATAGTGTCTTGAATATAATGTTATTATTCAAGGGTGGTGTGCTTATTCTGAATGTAAACACTAAAAAGGTATTATTTTCATACATACACCAAAAGACAAGAAAATATTGTATGCAAAACTATGAATATCCATTATATACCACTTGCTTTAAAAAAGTATACACCAAAACCTATAAGTTATTTTTAGAACTCTCCCTCTTGTCCATGCTTCCTTTTGAGATTCTCTTCACTATTATGTATTTAAAAAATGTTGCAACGATCCTTTTTCTGGGAACCACATAGCAACTGCTTAATAGATATTTCTACACAGATTGTTTTCAGATCTATTTTTCCTGGCCTTATCTCTTTCCTGAACTCAAGTTTCATGTCTCTTATCTATTGAGTATCTGCAACTGCATGTTTAATAAGCATCTTAAAATCAACATATCCAAAATGAACTTACTATCTTTACCCAAAATTACCCCTTTCTTATAAATTCCCTGTTACTCTCAATGGTACCACCGTCCTCCCAGTAACTCAAGCTCACAATATAGGAGTCATGACCAACATATCCTTGCAATCTCTTGCCAAGTCATGATTTTTCTTCCTTCTCAACATTTTTTGTGTATATGCTTGCTTCTCTCTGTTGGCATTGCTACCACCATGGGCCAGGCCCTCATCAGATCATGACTGGACCATAGCAAAGCCCACTATTGTTTCTCTGCCACAAATCTATTTCCACTCTAATCTACCCTCTGCTCATATGTCAGAATGATCTTCCAAAAGTACAGATCTGACAATAACATCCCTCCCTCTGATTCAGCAAAATCCAGTGGCTTCCAATTAATTCCAATAAAATTCTCTGTTGAGCATTTAAAGCCTTCCATAACTGTGTCCTTTCCCACTTTCCAGTTTTCTCATATTTTAATCTTTTATGAACTTACTCAAGATCCAAGAATCCTGACCTCTTTGCTGTTTCTCATAAATTCTCCTAACTCCATGTATTTTTATTAATTGTCCCCAATGCTTGGAATTACCAGCCTTCTCATCTCCTCTTTTCTCTTGGCTTCCTTCAATATTCATTTGTAATCTCAACTTCTGCAAGAAACCTTTCCAGCAAAGAGTTGTTGTGAGGATAAAGTAGGTTATATATAAAGTTTAGAATTATACGAAGAATAGATTTTAGTAGTAGTAGTAGTAGTAGTAGTAGTGTTAGAATTATTCCCACTGCTTAACACAGTACCTTTTACATGTTAGTACAAGCACACAGAAGTGTATAAGTTCTTCTTCCTGTTCATTACAAATAGTACTTCAAATCACTTTTGAAGGAGGGCACTATAGATTAAACTGAGGTTGTGCCTATTCAATATTCCTGAATTTACTGGGGTACATTTGAGCCAATTATTTCTGTCATAGTTATTGTCAATCATCCATTTGATGACTGGAATGATTACTGTGACTGGTCATTAAAATGACAACAAAGCACCCAGATTACACCTTAGTCGGTTATTTTAGTCATTTTAATGCCTGTATCAGACTTTACCATAATCCATTTATTGGTGCTCATCTGTGACTGCAGTTGGGCCATGTTGTAGGATAATGGCTTAAGGGTTTTTTTTTTAATGGGCCAGCTTCTATTTCTAGTCATGAGAATATTGGGTTGCCTTCAACCAACACTGCTATTGTACTCAGTCTGGTATAGTAGAAAGGGCTCTTCATTAGAAGCCAAGACATGGTTTTAGACTTTTGCCCTACCTAGCTCTATGACATGCAACAAGTACTTTCATCTGTCTAAGCTTCTATTTCCACTTTTTACCATCTGGATGCACTCCTCTATATTTCTTCTCCATGGCCCAGAGAGCTCAATCCTGGAAGATGCCTTCAGCCCTTCAAATCACACTTGGAAATTACCCTTTAACCCTGCAGCCATTCTCTCTGGATGCTTTTGTATGAACCTTAAATAGGAGATCATCCAGGTCAACCATCTCTTCCTTTTCTATCAGATTGGCTGTACTCTGAAATTTTCTGACAAATTCCCCACACACCTTGCTGGACACATTTCTCTCCCCTGTTCCATTTTTATCTTCATTTTATGTGGTCTCTTCCCCCATTAGAATGTAAGTTCCATGAGGTCATGCACTGTATTTCATTTTGTTTGCTTTGTATTTTCAATGCTTATCAGAGCTCCTGGCACTAAGTAATTAATAAATGATTGCTGAATAACCGTTTTGACTTTCAAATGAATAGGTTAGACTAAGTGATGTGAAAGTTATGGTCTAGGAAAAGAAAACACGTTACGGTGCTAATACAGAAGGAGTATTGGAAAGAGCACTAGAATTAGGGAACCTGAGATCAGATTCTATCTCTGCTTTGTATTTTGTGACCCCACACAAGCCACTATGAGACATCATTTTAGCGTTTCAAAAGGTTTCAAAGGGGGGACTGTACCTGAGATCTCACTGATACAGAGAACACCAAGAGGAAGAAAGTAACAATGCAAGTCAGTAACTTCTCCATAAAAAAGAGTTGTCTAGAGTAGTAAGAGGACAAGTGATTACCTCAAAGTCAACAGCCAATTTCGACAAGGCAAGATTTGATCTCAGGTCTTCATGACTCAAAATTCCAGTCTTCATCCACTAGGCCAGTATTCCTCTCATTTGTGAAATGGAAAGAAAACTACCTAAATTGTCTGCTTCACAGAGAGTTAACATAGTGTAATATAGTGGATGGAGGGCAGAACATCTTGGGGGTAAGATTTTTTTCTAGGGTACTTAGTTTGGTTACCACTTTTTAATATATTTTTTTTCCATGCAGGATTGGTTCAATTGTTCCCATTCCACCCCTCAAAAAAGTCACTAAAATTTTCCTTGAGACTTAATTTGCTTTATGTTCTAAGGGCTGGTTTGCTGCTATAGTTTCCTGATACCCAAACACACAGAAATAAGGGTATCATAATCAACTGCCTCTCCCCCTAATTTTTGACTGATACACCATGATGACAAACAGAGAATTATTTCAAGCACCACTGATGATGCATCTTCACTGAACATGTATTTTTTCCTTGCTATGAGCCAGTAAAGTTGTTGCTGTTGTTGTGGTGGTAGTTTTTTCCTGTTAGATGAGGGTTTCCTTTGATTCCACTATGAAACCTGAAGTACCAGACTGACTGAGGAAAGTCTGGACTATCAGACCTGGATTCAAGTCCTTTCTATGATAAGCATTATCTCTTTGATAATAGAAAAGTCATTTAGCCTCTGTATGACCAAGGCAAGTCTCTAAGTCTCTAGCTTACAGAGTTTGTATTGTTGAGAGTTTTAATGCATGAAACACTTAATACAAAGGAAAGTGTCAATCTAGACAAATCAGCTTCAAAGGGATATTGGGAGGGAAGCATTTCTACATTCATAAGACTTTGTATAAGTGTGAGTGATGATGATAACGATAAGCTCATGGGATTATGGGTTTAGAGCTAGATGAGAATTTGGAGTAATTAACTCTAATTTTCTAATTTCCCAGATGAGGAAACTGAGGACCAAAATTTGTTATATAAAGCAGAGGGTGAATTGCAAAGCTTTAAGTTAAACCCAAGTCCTCTGTGTCCTGTTGCCTCCAAGTTGATTCTATGACATTCAAAAGAAGAAAATTGTTTCTCTGAGTTAGTAGTAATGCTTTAACTCAAGAATGCAATGCTCTATTCAAGGTAAGGTTTTTTTGTGTGTGTGGGAGTGGATATTACTGTGCATTTTATACCAAATTATACTAAGAAATGCATCATAATAACATAGTGAGGTTGTTTTGGGGCTGCCTCTGGATGATGATTCTGCTGACCTTGCATAAGCCATTACAATTCCTATGATTATTTTTTCATACTGTTTTAAAAGTTACATTGGATCTCAGAGTGAAAAAAAAAAAGCAGAACCAGGAAAAAAAATTTATGTTATAAAAACATCAGTGTCAAAACAATTAACTTTGTAAGACTTAAGAACTTTGATCAATGCAATTATTGGCCATAATTCCACAAGAGTGATCATGGAAAAATGCTACACACCTCCTGACAGAGACATAATGAACTATTAAGTAGTCTGAACAGGACATATATTTTTGGACATGGTCAATATGGGTTTTTATTTTGTTAACATACATAATTTTACAATGATTTTGTTTTTCTTATTCTTTTTTCCAATAAGTATGTTTGTATCAGGGACAAGGGAAAAGAAGAAAAAATGCTTTATTGGAAAAGATAATTAAAATTTAATTGAAAATAAGTAAAGATTCTTCAAGTTGAAAAAAAATTACCCATGAAACCTGCATCTACTAAAATCTATTATTAATCTAATGCATAGAAATGTTTTTCTGAGCTAGATAAGAGCACTGTTTTAATTATCATGTTATATGTTCCCACTTCGGTAATTATCATGCCTTTCAGTTTTTTGTAAGTAACGTGCAATTTTGAAAATTGCACATATGCTACCCAATTTAGGTAACACCCTAAGGTGAGAGGAAAAGATCCCAATCTATGGTCAGTTCTGTGGAGCAAATTATACAATCAGATATTACATTAAATGGTACTGGCATTACCTAGCACTGAACTTGAACGTAAGCAGCTTAACATCTGTATTACCCAGAGCTGGCAGCATTGTCAGGACATTCCACATTGCACACAACAAGGTGAAATGTATGCTAGCTGTTTTGAAGACTTTTAGGTGAAACTAAGAGTGTCAATGAGGGAATTTCTTGTAATGGCCGCATGTTGATGACAAATTAGCCATATACTATGTGGGAGAACATCTAGAAGGAAGAGACTCTGTAGTGGAAGGACTAGTTGTTGTTAAAATTAACTAAATACCTTTTTCTGATCTATTAATCGATAATGAGGTCTATTCATTCAAAAGTACTGCATATTTGAATTTTATGGAGATCACACAAGAAAAATTATTTTCTGTTACACATGAATGCAAGTAGATTTTGAAGACTTTTTGAAGGAGAGTGGGGAAATGTATTATTTTTCTTTTCTTGAAACACAGGTGAGTGCATTTGTCACTTCTCTCTGTACACAACCGAACATCAGGTAGAATAATAATTAAGTTCCTCTGCTCCTATTCTTGGCCCCTCTTCTGAGCCTGCAAACACTTCTGCCAATCAGTGTCAGTGTTGCAAGAAATTTTTGTGACATGGATGCCTAGAATGAGACCGGTGATTACATGCCTATAGGTGGTTGAGAAACTGTCAGATAAATAAGATTCTGGTGTCATCACAGAGACCTGCATCCTGTGGGGCATCAAATTTAGTGACCTGTAGAGGACAGATTCTATATCCTATTACCACTTGGCTGTATTGCTGATAGTATTATAAAACTAAATATACTTCAATCAAAGGAATAAAAATGGAAGGAGTAATTCCAATAACTGTTGATAACCTTGACTAGGTCTCAAACACAATATGGTCCTCTAGTTTAAATTCTGGCTGGTTTTTTGTTTCAATTACTCATAAACAGAGTTGGTTGATAGTCACAGTATGGACACATCATTGTTGCAATCGATTCTGTTTATATCTGGTATTGTGAGTTGGAAATGGCCAAAAGGAAAGTAGAAAAAAATGAAAAGAGAGACACTCTTTATATTAAGAAAAGAATCTCTCTCCTTCTCTCTGGTTCTAAATGTGTCACTTTTTCCTATATGTTCCAGGGACAAACCACCTAAGTTTTGTGGTCTGGTTCCAGAGAAGTAAGTAGTAGAGGTCAGAGCTAGGGAAGTCACTGTAGAGTTCCATTGCACTGAAGCCAATTTCTATACTTTCTATAGTTGTGTATTTACTTCCTTTGATGACATCTTTTTTTATATTTTTAAATAAATTGTACACTTACTATGTCTATTATGTGGAAGGGACTGGGCAAGGAACTGTAAGTATTAAGAAAAATAAAACAAGAACAACAAGAACAGATAAGGGAGGGATAATTGATCACACCAGGAACAGAAAGGATCATAGAAAATAAAATGTAGTGAATAGTTTTGCAATTATGACTGCAAAAGAAAGACCTATGAAGAGAAATTCTTTGTAGCAATAAAAACTCTATTAAAGGTGTGATATCCAAAATATAGAGGGAAATGGTAAAACTGTATAGGAAAAAAGAGTTGTCCCTCAACAGATACACTTTGTTCTTGTGATGGTGGTGTAGTTATTGTTGTTGTTGTTGCTGTTCAGTTGTGTTTGATACTTCATGACACCACGGACATAGTACACCAGGCTTTCCACCCTCCACTATCTCTCGATGTCTGCTGAAGTTCATGTTCACTATTTCCATAGTACTATCTACCCATCTCATCATCTGTCATACCTTTTTTCCGTTTGCCTTCAATCTTTCCCAACATCAGGGTTTTTTCAATGAGTTCTGTGTTTTCATTACATGTCAAAAGTATTTTAGCTTCAGCTTCGGTGTTTGACCATTTCAATGAGTAGCCGGAATGAATTTCTTTGTGTATTGATTTATTTGATATCCCTGCTGTGCAAAGGACTCAAAAAGTCTTCTTTGACGTTACAATCTGAAAGTATCAATTCCTTGGCACTCAGGTTTCCTTATAGTTGAACTCTCACAGCTACTGAAACTGCATAGCTTTTACTATACAGACCTTTGTCAACAAGGTGATGTCTCTCCTTTTTAGTATGCTGTCGAGATTTGCCGTACCTTTCCTTTCAAGGAGCAAGTGTCTTTTAATTTCATGATTATTGTCATCATCTGCAGTGGTATTTGATCCTCAAAATATAAAACCTGACACAGCTTCCATTTGTCCTCTATTTGACATAAAGTGATTGGACTAGTTACTATGATATAATTTTTAATGTTAATATTCAAGCCAACTTTTATATTCTCCTCTTTCACTCTCATCAAGAATGTTCTTAATTCCTCTTCAGTTTCTGCCATCAGAATGGTATCATCTGCATATCTGAGATTGTTGCTATTTCTCCCAGTAGCCTTAATTCCATGCTTTGATTCATCTAGCTTGGCATTTCATATTATGTGCTCTGCATATGAGTTAAATAAATAACGTGACCATATACAGCCTTGTCATACTCCTTTCCAAATCTTAAACCAATCAGTTGTTCCATGATTGGTTCTAAATGTTGCTTCTTGATTTGCAAATGGGTTCTTCAGAAGATAAGTAATATTATCTGGTACTTCCATTTCTTGATGACTTTCCAAATTTTGCTGTGATCCATGGAGTCAAAGGCTTTAGTGTAGTCCAGAGGTTTCCAAACTTATGTGTCCCACTCCCCGCTTTTCAAAAAATTTACTGAGTGCCTCCCAGGAGTAAGGTTAGGTTACCCCTTATTTTTATTCAATAGCCTCCAATTCTACACAAGGGTATGATCAACTCCCTAGATCTATCCAGTGCCACCCCCCGAGAAGACAGTATAACCCACTTTAGGAACCCATAGACTCTAGTCAATAGAGAAAATCAATTTTTTTTTTCTGGGACTCCCTTGCTGTCTGGAAAATCAAGCAACTGTTTATCAATTTGTCCTCTAGCTCCTCTGCCTCTTCAAAAAACAGCCTAATCTGCTGGAAATTCTTGGTTCACATATTCCCAATCTTTTCCAATCCATTGACAACTTTTACGTTTTCCAAATTTCTGGCATAATGAGTGCTGAATTTTAACAGCATCATCTTGATTTTAAATAGGTTGGCTGGAATTCCATCACCTTAGCTAGCCTTATTGTTAGCTTTGCTTCCTAAAGCCTACTTAATTTCATTCTCCAGGATGTCTGGTTCTAGATCAGTAAGCACATATCCATCTTTATTGCTGATATTAAGGTCTTTCTCTCATAGTCCATTTGCATATTCTTGGCAAGTCTTCTTAATCTATTCTGCTTCTATTAAGTCCCTAACAGTTTCTTACTTTATCATGCCTATTTTTGCATGAAACATTCCCTAAAAATTGTTAATTTTCTTAAAGAGAGCTCTTCTTTTACATTCGTTTTCTTCTATTTCTTTGCATTATTAATTTCAAAAAATCTTCTCTCTCTTATTCTCTGCAATTCTGCATTTAGCGAAGTATATCTTTCACTTTCTTCTTTACTTTTGCTTTGCTTCTCTCCTTAGCATTTTATAAATTCTCATCAGATAGCCATTTGCCTTTCTTGTTCTTTTTCTTCTGATTTTTTTTGAATCGTTGCCACCTACATAATATTGTGAAACCTGTTCTATTGTTCTTCAAGTATAGACTTTATTGGAACTTTAGTCTCTTCACTTCCACTTCATATTGATAAAGGATGTTATTTAAGTCATACCTATATGGTCTGATGTTTTTTTTCCCTATGTTCTTTAGTTCAAGTCAGAATTTTACAATAAGTTCATGATTTGAGCCACAATCAGCTCCTATTTGATTTCCATATTGTCCATCAAGTGATGTCCATGTGTAGAGTTGCCTTTTGGGTTTTTGAAAAAGAATGTTTGCTGTGACATGTAAGATATCTGGAGAAAACTCTATCAGTCTCTGGCTGGCTTAATTTTTTTCAAAGCCAAGCTTGTCTGTTATTCTAATTATATTTTCATTTCCTACTTTAGCACTCCAATACCCTGTGATGAATCTGATGACTTTTTTGGCGTTATTTCTAAAAGATGCTGTAGATCTTCACAGAACCGACCAGTTTTGGACTCTTCAGCATCAATGATTGGAGCATAGATTTATATTACTGTTCTGTTCAATGGTTTGCCTTAGATTTAACAGATATTATTCTTTCATTTTTGAGATTACAATTATCCCTTCCACATCATGACTTTCCCCATCATGGTTCCCATATATCACAGATCGGCATAAGAAATTAAATGGGCCAAGATCGTACAGTGAGAGCAGGGATGCAGTTGAGCTCTCTTACAAATTCTTTCAGACCCCTCTAAAAAGTGAATCTGAACAAATTTCAAAGTGGTAGAAACCACTAGGAGACAGTGTGGCAGATTTCTAGCCCTGAAGCATCAGGAAGGATGGAAGGATCTGTTGCAATTGGCTGGGAGAGCACAGAGAGCATAGGACTACACCCAACTGTAGCAAAGAAGCAGCAGGCTTCACTGTCTGAATCACCAGCAACAGTGACAATTACCACTTCTCTAGGCTCAGGACTCTGTTGGAGCTGGGCAAGAGAAGCTCATGGCCTGTGGCAGCAGCAGCAGCTACTCCTAGGGCTATCAGAACACAGATTAAACCTTTGAAACTCACCTATTTGAACTTCCTGGAGCCATGATGATGGATCAAACTGTAAGTGGTCTCATCACCTCCCTTGACCTTGAAACACCCAGAGAATATTGCCACAGGAAAAATCCTGGAATAGTGGAACCAGTAGTAGGGGTACTGCATTCTTTTAGCTTGGGAAGGTAGGCAGATGCGGGCCTCTTATGATGGCTGAAGGGGACCAGTGTGGGATGGTAAGTGTCCCAGCAAGTCCCATCTCAACAGACTGATGGGAGTTCCTGGGCCCAAGGGGGGCGAAGCTGCAAGTGCCAACAACAGGACCCCAGGCATGCTTTTGCACAGCCAGGGGAATTGGCAGACACCAGCACAGGTGACAGCTGAGGCTACTCATGCTATAATACAGCCCTATGGGAAGAGGAGACTTCTAGCAGCCACACCACCCCTCCCCCCACCTCATGCTTTAAGCTTCAGTGTAACCTTGTGGAAATTCAAAAAGATATCACAAGGCCTCGATCCTAGGCACACGCCAGCCACCTCCAGCTCTGCACCAGGTGAGCTGTAGCATTATATGGTTTCTAGGTGACAGAACTAGAGGTCGCATCACACAGAAGCAGTAACCAGGACCCTAATTACCAGCACAAGAAGTTTGGGACAGAAACTGCTGTGCCTGAGAAGCAGAGATCCACTTTTAAAGCCAGGAAAAAGGTGATCACAATGAAGAAACAAGAAAGAAAATGGAAGACCATAGAAACTTATTATGGGGGAAGATCAAAATATGAATTCAGGTGAAGACAGCATTGACACTATACCCACATCTAAACCTTCCACAGGGAATATAAATTGGTCTGAACCCCAAAAAGCATATTGGAAAAGTACAAGGAAGATTTTAAAAGCAAAATTAGAGAGGTAAAATAAAAAGAAAAACTGACCAAGTCTTTTAAAAATACAATGGACAAATTGGAAAAAAAAGTACTGATGAGTACAAATCTTTAAAAAGGAAAATTGGCAAAATGGATAAGACAGTACAGAATTTAATTGGAGAAAACAACACCTTGAAAAGTAAAATTGACAAAATGGAAAAGGAGGTAGAGAAGCTAACTGAAGAAAAAATGTTAAAATTAGAATTAAGCAAGTAGAAGCTAATGACTCTATGAAGCATCAAGAATTGGGAAGAACAAAATACAACATTTTTTTAAAAAATAAAAGAAAATGTAAAATATTTCTTTGTAAAAACAACTGACTTGGAAAATAGATCCAGGACAGCTAATATAAAAATTGTTGGTCTATTGGAAAACCATGATGAAAAAAATAAGCCTGGAAAGTATCTTCCAAGAAATCAGCTAAAAAAGCTGCTCTGAGGTCCTAGAACCAGAGTGCAAAATAGTCATCAAAAGAATCCACAGATCACCTCCTGAAAGAGATCCCAGATTGAAAGCTCCTAGGAATATTGCAGCCAAATTCCACAATTATCAGTTGAAAGAAAAAATATTCCATGTGGCCAGGAAGAAACAATTGAAATATCATTGAAGTACATTTAGGATCACACAGGACATTGCAACTTCTACATCAAAAGTTAGGAGGGATTGGAATATGATATTCCATAAGGCAAAGGACCTTGAAATACAACCAAGGATCGACTATCCATCAACATTGAGCATAATCTTTCAGGCAAGAAGATGGACATTCAATGAAATAAGGAACTCCCAGACATTCCTGTTGAAAAAGCCAGAGTTCAATGGAAAAGTTGATCTTCAAATACAGGAATCAAGAGAGGCATAAAAAGGTAACAGGAAAAGAAAAAAAAAAAGAAAAGAAAGCCTTATTATTCAATAAGGGCAAATTCTTTGCATCCCTTTGTGGAAGGAGGATATTTTTTAAATCTTGAGAACTGTATTTTTATAACATTAAAAAGGGATATATATATATATATATACACACATATATGTATATATACATATATCTGTGTGTATATGCATGTGTGTATACATATATATTCATGTATATATATGTGTGTGTGTGTGTGTCTATATATATATATATATATATATATATATATATATATATATATATATATATATACACAGAGTGTATGGGGTATAAATTAACTGATGTGATGATAACTAACCTCATTAAGGGTTGCAAATGGATTGTAATGGGAGAAGAGGGAAGTAGGAGGTAGAAAAGAATAAATTACATCACATAAAGAGGCATAAAACCATATTATAATACATGGAAAGAAGGTAGGGAGAAGAGCAGTGTTTGAACTTTAATTAGATTTGGTTCAAGGGAGGAATAGTACACTCTGTTATGTATAGAAATCAAATGCCCTACAGGCAGTAGGAGGGGAAAGGGGGAAGAAAAAGGGAGGTGGTTAGAAGGGAGGGAAGAAATAGTAAGCTAGTAAGCAGAAAGAGTAAGATAAGGGTGGGGGACTGATAAGAAGGGAAAATTGAGGGAGGTGGTCTTCAAAAACAAATCTCTTTTGAGGAGGAAAAGGGAGAAGGGAGAAAGAATAGCATAAACAAGGGGGGAAATGGGATGGAAAAAAAAGACAGTAATCATAATGGTGAATGTGAATGAGTTGAAGTACCCCATAAAATGGTGGGCAGATAACAGAATGGATTAAAAATCATAATCCTGCAATATGCTGTTTACAAGAAAGACATCTGAAGTGGAGGATATGCACAGAGTAAAGATAAAAGGTTGGAAGGGAATATATTATGCTTCAGCTGAAGTAAAAAAAAATAGCAGGGGTAGCAATCCTAATCTCAGATAAAGCAAAAGCAAAGATAGATCTAATTATAAGAAATAAAGGAGGAAATTACATCATGCTTCATGGACAATGAAGCAATATCATTACTCAACCTCCATGCACCAAGTGGTATAACATCCAAATACTTAGACAAGAATTTAAGGGAGTAACAGGAAGAAATAGATAGCAAAAGTATACTAGTGGGGTACCTTAAAATTCCCTTCTCTTAACTTGATAGATCTACCCTCAAAATAAACAAGAAAAAAGTTAAAGAGGTGAATAGAATGGAAAGGTAGATATGATAGACCTCTGTAGAAAATGAATGGGGATAGAAAGGAATATGCCTTTCTTTCTCGTGGTACATGCCACATACACAAAAAATGTCCATGTACTAGGGCATAAAATCCTCATAATGCAGTGCAGAAAGGCAGAAATAGTTAATGCTTCCTTTTCAGATCATGATGCAATAAAAATTATTTCTAATAAAGGACCATGGAATGATAAACTAAAAATTAATTTGAAACTAAATAAACTAATTCTACAGAATGAGTTGGTCAAAGAACAAATCATAGAAACAAGCAATAACTTCATTCCAGAGAGTGACAATAATGAGACAACATACCATAACTTATGGAATGCAGTGAAAGTGATTCTTAGGGGAAGTTTTATGTCTCTGAATGCTTACATGAATAAAATAGAGAAAGAGGAGAATAATGAATTGGGAATGCAAATAAAAAAAAACTAGAAAAAGAACAAATTGAAAATCACAAATTAAGTAACAAATTAGAAATACTGAAAACCAAAGCAGAGATTAATAAAATTGAAATTAAGAAAACTATTGAACGAATAACTAAAACTAAGAGGTGGTTTTTTGAAAAAAAAATAAATTGATGAACCTTTGGTCAATTTGATTAAAAAAGAGAAAGAAGAAAACCAAATTACCAGTATCACAAATGAAAAGTGTGAATTTACCTCCAATGAAGAGGAAATTAAAACAATGATTAGGAGTTATTTTGCCCAATGTGTGCCCATAAATTTGAAAATCTTAGGGAAATGGATGAATATTTTTTAATATTTTTTTTATTTTTAGTTTACAATGCTCAGTTCCACATAATTTTGAGTTCCAGGTTTTCTTCCCTGTCCTTACCCACTCTCTCCACAAGACTGCCTGGAATCTGATATATGTCCTACATATACCTTCACATTGAACATATCTATACAATAGTCAAGTCATAAAACACGATGATCAATGGAATGAGTCATGAGAAAGAAGAAACAAAACCAAAAAAAAAGATATAGGAAAAAAAAGAGAGAGCAGATAGTTTCCTTCAATCTGCATTTATACTCCACAGTTGTTTATCTGGATGTAGATAGGTCTTTCTATCATGAGACATTTGGGGCTGTCTTTGAACCTTGTATTGCTGAGAAGAGCCAAGTTTATCAAAGTTGGTCATCACAGAATCAATAAGTCTGCGGTTGTGTTAAATGTTCTCTTGGTTCGGCTTCTCTCACTCAGCATCATATCATGTAGTTCTTTCGAGGTTATTATGAATTCCGTATCTTCCCCATTTCTTACAGCGTGATAATATTCCATTACATTCATATACCACAACTTATTTAGTCATTATTTATTTGAGTTATTTGAGAAAACTGAGGCAAACAGAGCTAAGTGACTTTCCCAGGGTCATACAGCTAGTAAATTTCTGAGAAGGAATTTGGATTCATTTCTTCATGACTTCAGGCCTGACTCTCTATCAATTGCACCAACTAGCTGCCAATAATGATGATTCTCCACTTGCAAAAAAAAGAGAAGAATTAAAAATCAAGGAACATCAATGATTTATTAAATGTAGCAAAAGAAAAAAGAAGAAAAGTAAGGAGGAAGTACCTACTAACAGGTCATGAGAGTATTAGAACCTCTGTGAAATTCAAAATGTAAAAAAAATAGACATGATATAGGAAAGGTAATTAATAATTTCATATATATTTATTTTCTCTTCTTTGTTTATAGACATTTTCATTTTTCTTAATTAGTTTTGTCAAATCTTAAATTTAAATAATAGCTCATACAATTTTGGCAACATGTTATTTTCTTCACAAAAATCTTATTAGGTATGTAATTCAAATATTTTATCCCCATGTGACGGAGTAAGCAATTGAGCCTGAATCACACAGTGATAGAGTAATATTCCAGTTCTTGGTCTTCTGATTCCATGACTATTGTACTTTCTCAATAATCTACATTAGTGATCAGTGAGTTCACTTTATTATATCAAGAATATTTATATCCTAGGATACTGGAAAGTATTGCAGATGTTCATTTGAGAGTGAGGAGAAATAACATGTGCAAGAGGAGGGATAGGAGGACCGCAACGATTCAGAAATTTTTAGCTTGACCTGTGCCAAGAGTTGAACCTCGTGTTGGTGAGGTATTGTACCACTGGGCTCAAGCAGAAGTAGAAACAACATTCCATGTCTAATCCTTCTGCTAGTATAAATATAATAGCAGTTTATCTTGTTGACATTTTAACCACCATGTAAAATAGCAAATATCACTTTTGTCTATTTCTCAAAAAAGAAATTAAAGCTGAGAAATGTTGAACCACTTGTCCTTAGATATCTAGATAATATTTTATAGTTGGATCTAGACACCACCTCTCATGACTTCATGCCCTCTCTTTCTACCACACTATGAAATATGACTGCATGATGGCTTCTTGTTTGTCTTGTTTTCATCAGCCCATTTACCCAAATGGATGTAAGCTAAAAGGGTTCAAGCTTGAACTTCCATGTGTTATAGGTTCGCTCTCCTTTAAGATAAATGGTTTAGTATTTCCACAACAACAAAAAAGATAATTTAAAAGTATTATTATTAGTAGTAGTAGAGTTAATAATAATAACAAAATAATAATTATAAGGTTTAAAAATGCTTTAAAATATCCCATTTGTCCTCATAAAACCTGAAGTGAAGGGTACTATTATTATCTTCATTTTACAGATGAATAAAATGAGGCAGACAGAGGTTAAATGAATTGTCCAGAGTTACATAGATAATAGATGATTAAGGCTGGATTTGAATTCAAGTCTTCATGAGTTTAGGTACAGTTCTGTATCCATTGCACCATCTAGCTGGTTAAAGTAATAATTTTATTATTAAATTATAATATATTTTTCCATTAAATAAATTATTTGAAATGATTCAAGATCATAACAATAATAAATGTAAGTAGTAATCCAATGACTGGTTATAAAGTTTATAAATGTCTATGATTCCTTAATTCATTATCTTGCCTTTGTAATGCTTTTAAACTCAGATTACAAGTAGTTTTAGTAACTCAGAAATTATTGGAGAAATAGATGTGGAGACAACAACATTACCAGAGAGCTATTTCAACCTTTTTTCCTTATGCAAACAGCCTCATATAGATATTTTAGTACAGAGAAATGTGATTACACATTGGATGAATTTTACAAATTCTTATAATGCCTAAGCAGAAAATGAGAAAAAAAATCCCCCTTTTAAACAAAATTCCCTCTTTTTTTAAAGCTGGCGATGAAATTACCATTTGAGGTCTTAGCTAGATTTGCATAGTTTACCTCAGATGGTTAGATGAGAAGTATGTCATGAATGATTGTGTTCTAAAATTTCCAGTTCTTACATTAATTCCTTTTTATTTCCATTGCCCAATTGTAGGGAAGCATGTTTTCTATAAAACAAAATGAGGATTTAAAGCTACCATCCTTAGGAAAATACAACACTGGTAAAATTTTCTTGATCTTTCCTTGGTATTATTCATTCTTTCCTTAAACAAATAATCGTATAAGGACTTATATTCCTCTCCTCTTTCAAAGTGGAAGGAATGTGTGCTCCCTGCCACAGGGATTATATTTCATTTTGTCTTAATAAGTTATAATGTCTAGTCAAGTACCTTTCTGTAGAGTAAGTCAGCACTTTGTATGTGGGGGGGGGCAGGAAAGAACATAGGATTTAATTTTTCTTGCTTATTAAGAAATTCATACATTTGTTTATCTATCAGTTCCTTTATTTACTTGTTTGTTTACTTGCCTATTTAAATGAGGACAGTTTTAAAGGATATCTGATCTCTTTAAATGTATGTGAAGTCTCCATGCCTAGACTGAAATTTTACTTAAGGCTTACCAAGAATTTATAGGTCCATCTGTTCTTAGTAAAGTGAAAATCTCTGAATAGTAAAATAACAGTATTATAGATTTTCTTATACTATTTCTGCTTTAAGGTACCAAAATGTGATGCAATTACTAATAATTATTACTAATAATAATGCCAATTACTAATTATATAACTTTTGGTATTATAATAATAATAGACTTTGAGGACTGTCACAAAGTAATATTTTTCAACTCCATTGTGTTCTTTGGATAATACAGTCCTAGGATTGTACTGATCTTGGCTCATCAATGCTTAGTAAAATACAAATTTATCTGAATATTAAAAATAATATCCTAAGAGACTTCTTTCACCATTTCTAATATGACACTAAAAAGTGATACAATTACTAATAAGCATTAGTAATAATAATTCTGATGAGTAATTATATCACTCTTGGTATAATAATAGTCTTTGAGAATGCTCATAAAGTAATATGGCCCAACTCCATTTGGTTCTTTGGATAATAAAGTCCTAGGACTGTATTAAAGTGAATGCAACATCAGAGATTTCAGAGTGCTCTAAGTAAAGACAATATTTGCTTACTATTTAGTGTTGTACTTTTCCACCATTGTATTTTATACTTTCTGATATTATGATGATGATCATGAGACATGCAAAGTTAGAAAAATCTCCATTCTAAATATTAACCCAACTCATTTGTTCCCAACCTGAAGTAGAATGTTTCAAGTCCTGTATGTGATCTGAACAGCCACAGCTGAATACGCATTGACCCCAACAGAGCGATGTCATTTTTTATTCTTTGATTATGAAGGACAAAAACCAACCAATTATTATTTTCGTGGCCATATTCTGTATTTTATTTTCTGATGTGCTACAAAATATTCTGAAGATAGGAAATGCTTTTGTCAAAAATTTCTCCTTTCTGAATGATTATTTCCCAGAATTATAAGTCGTTATGACAATGTGACTCAAGGAGGAAAGCATGTTTATTTTTACACTTATTTTTACCTTAGTTCTATCTTGACCTGATCTTGTATAGAATAGTATTTCAGTGAGTAATTAATAAATATTTATTAAGTGCTTACTATGTGCCACTATGTTGAATGCTGAGGGCACAAATACAAAAAAGAAAGTTACTCAAGTTGCTTACAATTTGATGATAAAGACAAAACACAAAAGGAAGCTCAAAAGTCAGGGTAGAGAAGGAAAAATATCTGAAACAATGACATGATGGAGAATTCTAAAGAACTGATTCTGGGAACAATTTGACGAGATGGCTGGCCTGGGAGCCTTGCTAAAATAGAAGATTTGGGAAGAGCTCTCTGCCCAACAGTTCCATCAGAGGGTCCTAATAAGTCATTAGCGCCAAGGCTGATGTGATGTTGAAGGATGATAAGGTTCCTGGTGGCATGAGGGAGAAGTCCAAAGTAGTGCTACTGGAGGGATTTAATGGGTTCTTTCTCTGTTAGATAGTAAAATAATTGACATCAATTCATCAACTATTCATATATGTTATATAAACACATAAATTATTTGTGTAAAGTTATGTATATATGTATTGGTATATGTGTGCATATATGTACATATGTGTATAGGTATATTTATACATCTCACAAAAGAACAGCTTTCATCTTCTATAATATTAGAGTTAGACCAGATGACCTTTAAGATGACCTAGAAGACCTCTGGCATTCTTGATTTTTGTTTTGTTGATTTTATAGACTTAGAAAAGTATTGGAGAAAATGTTAATAATGTGTCAGACATAGTTTTTCTTTCTTTCTTTATTCCCTCCTTCCTTTATTTCTTCCTTCTTTTCTTTCTTTCTTCCTTTCTCTTTCTTCTTTCTTTCTTTCTTTCTTTCTTTCTTTCTTTCTTTCTTTCTTTCTTTCTTTCTTTCTTTCTTTCTTTCTTCCTTCCTTCCTTCCTTCCTTCCTTCTTTCTTTCTTTCTTCCTTCCTTCTTTCTTTCCTTCCTTCCTTTATTTCTTTCTCTTTCTTCCTTCTTTTCTTTCTTCCATCCTTTCTTTTTTCCTTCCTTCCTTCCTTCCTTTCTTTCTTTCTTCCTTCCTTCCCTTTCTTTCTTTCCTTCCTTCCTTCCTTCCTTCCTTCCTTTCTTTCTTTCTTTCCTTCCTTCCTTTTTTTCCTTCTTTCCTTCCTTTCTTTCTCTTTCCTTCAGTGGTGCCTTCCTTCCTTCCTTCCTTTCTTTCAATCTCTCTTTCTTTCTCTCCCTCTTTCTTTCTTTCTATCTCTCTCTCTCTCTCTTTCTTTATTTCTTTCTTTCTTTCTTTCTTTCTTTCTTTCTTTCTTTCTTTCTTTCTTTCTTTCTTTCTTTCTTTCTTTCTTTCTTTCTTTCTTTCTTCCATCATGACTTACTTCTTTCCATTCTTTCATCCTTGCTCCTTTCCTGAGAGTAACTGGTTGCTAAAAAGCTACCAGAGCACTACTGCCCCTGTGTAAATTCAAACACTCTCTCTGGCATATAGTAAACATATGGGTAAGTCTTTAAAATGCGTAGGCAAATGAGTTCAATCTACATTGACAGACATAATTCTCCACTAGGATGAAATCACAAAACTCAATCAATAAACAAAATATGAGCCTTGTTTACAATAAGAATAAAATCTAGTTACATTGTTTTCATGTGGGTAAATTCAATGCCCATCTCATTTGTAGTTTGTCAGCCATTTAAGGAAATTTGAAATACTGGTATATTTGGGAGATTTAAGATATAAAACCCCTAATAATTACAGCCTTCCTAAAAGATTCTCTACCCCACTTTACCTAGCAAAAAATAAAAACAAGCAAAAACAAGACTTCCAAGTGCTATAAGAGGACATATAATTTCTAATGTTTCTTCCCTTGGAGACAAAACTGACTTGAATAAAAAAGGCCCAGGTTCAAGTATTGCTTTTATCGCATACATCGTATATGACCTTGGACATGTTACTTACCCTCTCAATGATCTAGGCAATTTTCCTAGACAATAGGTTCCAAAGCTTCAGATCTGCATTGGTAAAGTTTCCTAATCTGGAAACAACTTTTATCTAAGAAGTTTCATGCCTAGTCTTTATTGCTGTCCCACATCCCTGCCTACCCCTACCTTTTTATTCCTTTTCCTCTTCCTTGCATCGTTTTGTGTTCTTGTCATTCATGCTATCAGAAAGGATGCTATTCTCTCTTCTCTAAGAAATATGAATAAAAATAAAGTATGATGTGTCACTATGAGAGAGAAGAAAGAAAGATGTGCTGAAAAATGTGCCATATGGAGTTGCAACCTGTTCTTAAACAATTCCGCCATCATTAGCATTACTACCACTACCAGCAGAACTGCTCCAATAAAATGTTTCTTGAAAGAAAATATATATATATATATATATATATGTGTATATATATATATATATATATATAATGTGTGTCTGTGTGTGTATGTGTGTATGCATATATATATACATACACATGTATGTTTTAATAAAACATACATGTGTATATTTGTTGTTCTTATTATTGTTGTTTGCTCTTTTTTCTGGAAGAGGACCATGACATTAGAAAGATTATGTCATGACTTGCAACTTAATTGGATTTCAGAGAGGGAGTGTTGTGCAATGTCACCAGCCTCACTGTATGAACGTACCAATGGCATTTTCATTTTCCAGTTAGGCCATACTTTTACCTCTCTCAAAATTAAGTTGTCAAAGAAAATCTATACAAAATCCAATGCTCATGGTCTGGAAATGAGTTCATCTTTTTAAGTTTTCAATAAAACATTTCTCTCCTTTTTGCCTATATAGGGGGAATAAAATAAATTTGTTTGTTTTTCCCTTTCCTCCTCAACTTAGCCTTGAATTCTCTACATAGGAAAAAATAAAAGTATAAAAATTATTTAGAAGTAGTTCTTTATATTAAAAACAATGAAGTTGATTTATTTTCAATAATTAAAAAGCATATATCACTAACATTTCAGTAACAACCTATTTTCCTTTTTTTAAACTAGCTCTAGAATCCTTATGAAAAGACTCAGTTGAATTGGGCGGTGTGTAACCAATATAACATTATCTCCCATACATCTAAATCACTACTCACCCCTACCTGCCTTCCTCAAACAAACAAACAAAGAAAAAACTTTGTTTCACAGAGTTTATAGGCTGGTACTTAAGAATCAGGTACCCCATCACTTGGATCTTGGGCCTCTCCACTCCTTTGATTAGAGACCGGAGTGAATGGACACAGGAGGGCTCCTCCTGCATCCTCTATTAAAGAAGGTGGCCCAGGGCAGACACTTCATAATCTCTTACTTGGCTGCTCACCTGGACTTCATCATCGTTCTACTTATCTTTGTATAAGATCAAATTAGCTCTGTAATACATTTCTTAGTACCCTTGCCCATTTGGCTTCTCCCTCCCTCTGATTGAAGAAGGTGAAGGGTAGACATCAGAGAGATACTCCTAGATGCTCTTTTTAAAGAGGATGCCTACATAGTTCATAATCTCCCACCTGATTGCAGGACACAGTAATTTCCTGGTATTCTTTCCCCACAACCACTAGCGTTTTTATGCATTGTCTTCCCCTATTACATTTTGAGCTCTTTGAAAGCAGGGACTGTCTTCTGCCTCTCTTTGTATCCCCAGAACTTAGCCCAGTGATTAGAACATTGTGCACCTTTAATCAATGTTTACTGATTGACTGAAATAGTTTAGAGTGTCATAATTTTATGGTATGTCTCTGTCTCTCTGTCTCCATCTGTCTCTGTCTCTGCCTCTCTCTGTGTCTCTTTCTCTCTCTGTCTCTGTCTGTCTGTCTGTCTGTCTGTCTGTCTGTCTGTCTCTCTCTCTCTTTCTCTCTCTCTCTCTCTCTCGGTCTCTTTCTCTCTCTCTCTTCCCCTTCTCTTCTCAGCCCCCTACACCCCCAGGAATTGTGTCTTTTGAAAAAAAGTCAGTTATATTTCATTAATTTTATAGTAACATTTATACAGAAGTTTAGATTTTTTTTAAGGACAAAATGGACTATTGCCTTTTCTTCATACTTTCCCAAGTTGGAAACAGAAAATCTGTGCCAATATAAGAAAAATAAAATTCTGATGCTAAAGGGCAAGTATAATTTCTGAGGAATATTTGAAAAAGTAATTGTTTTAAGGCCAATGTCACATTTAAATTTTTTGTGTTGAATTAGTATGCTATCAATTGAAATATCCCACTTAAAAATGCAAATGACTATAATATTTTTATTTTCCATGTAAAACAAAAAATACTTATACACAATGTAAGTATTCTTAATGTAGCTCCCTTCCATTTTTTCTTTCCTTCTATTTTTCAACATCTCTATACTTCAACTCCTACTCCATAAATGCTTACAAAAAATGCAAATACAGCATATATAGCCTTATTTGTTATATGTTGTCAGATGTAGTCTGAGGAAAAAAGCAAAAAGAAGTCAAAGTTTTTACGGGTCCCCTCAGGGATTTCATGTTCATACCCATTTCCTTTTCCTTCCTCTTCCTACTTTTTATATTTTCTTCCCCATATTATGATGTCTTATTCCGAGTTGCCTTTCCTACACAGTGACCCATTTTTTTACTATCTTCTCTTCCATGCCACTTAAAATTCAACTATTATTTCCCATTTTTTCACATCTATTTTCTCCTTTCCAAGATGAAATTTAGTCATCTGGCAAGTATCTGAAAAAGTGTTAATGCTCAAGAGTAGTTCATTATGATATTCTTTCCAGAACTATTTACATATTAAACAGGGACCCCCAGAGATAAAATGCTTCAACCCAGACAAATGAATCTCTAACAGTAACACTTTAGACAGTAGGGTATATTAAACAAACATAATTTTGCTCAGGGGAAGCCTTTGGGTAGACACGTAGAGTAGGCAACTGCTTGCTCTTGCTTCATATAAATCTAGTTCCATATGAGGTGATTTATACAGCTTGTAAACTGGTTCCTGTGTGTCATTTTTAGCAAGACCTGCTTTTAGCAGAACTACCACCAAAAGGAAGAGTGAGATATTTATAAGCACATCTTGAGGTATGATAGTTGGGAAAATGTGGCTTTATTTCAGCAAAAATTTAGGGGAAGATAGATGCCAGATGGCAAATCATTAGTGGAATCCTTCCTCTGTCCCTAAGGCATTGCAGAAGAACATACTTCACCCATGTCAAGTATACAGAATTTCCTAAACACAACTCTCCCACCAATTTGAGAAATCAAAGCAAGCCCAGACACAACAATGCAGGAGCTATTCCTACCCTGTCTGCTCTAAACTCTGGAGTCAGGAATGTGAGAACCGTTACCCCAAAATATATAGTGTGTCTTTACTAAATCCATAAGCTCTACTCCTTTATTTTTCTAGCAACCAAAATTGACTACTTTCTCCCCCAACCCAAATCCCACTCATTGGATTATAATAATGGGTTTCCTAGCTCTTTGATTAGCAGGGAAGGCTAATTGGCAAATTTGGCAAAGACAAAGCAAACACTGAACATTCTTACTAGTACTAATTATGAGGAGTTTAAACTTATGTGTCTTATTTTCTCTCGAAATTGAGTTTTCATGTTCAAAACTATAAGTAATGACAGCTAAATTTGGAGTCTGGAGATACCTGAATTCAGCTTGCCTGGATAAATATGTAGTAACATAATGCATAATCGCTAATGTTTATGTGGTACCTACTATGTGCCAGACACTATGCGAAGTATTTTACAAATAGTGTATCACTTAATCCTCACAAAATCCCTGGGAGGTACATACTATCATTATCCTCATTTTATAGTTGAAGAAAATAAGGCAGACAGAAGTTTGACTTGCCCAGGACCACATAGTTATTGAATGTCTGAAGACAGATGTGAACTCAGGTTTTCCTGACTCCAGGCTTAGTATTTCTATCCACTGTAGCATCTAGCTTCCATAGATAGGTAGGTAGGTAGGTAGGTAGGCAGATAGAGAGACATTCAGAAAAACAATTAAAGTTTAACTATTTGTCAGGCATTGGACTAAGCACATGATATAAAAATGCAAGTAAGCAAATTGGTCCCTGGCTTTAGAGAACTTACATTTTAGTAAAAGAAAATATATAAAAGGTACCTGAAAAAAGCATATGGGTGGTATGACTGTAAAGAACAAGAAAAGCTCACCTGTTAGAGTCCAGTGATATTCTAAGAGTGGAGCTAAAGGTTTAGTTAGAGGGAAAGTAAGGAAAATGGCCAAAGTAGAGATGGCAGAATTGGGGGTTTGTATTTTGGTTCTGAGGTGGAGGTCTGTCAGCCTCATGCTCTTTATCTATAAAATTGGGATAATACTGTATTTCTGATTTCACAAAGTTGTTGTTAGGATCAAATGAGATGATATAGAAACTATTTTGCAATCCTTAAATTGCTTTATAAATGTTATCATCATCATAAATAATTATTAATAATATAATTTATCCTACATTTTATCAGTTCAGAAGAAATGGTCTAAGGACAAGTCACTATTCTATTATTCTTGCATTTTTTAATATTCTGTGCATTTCAATGGTGAATAAAGTGACTACTTCTAAGAGCTTTTTTGTAATTGAATGAGTGTCCAGATTTAAGCTCACCCATGGAAAACATTTTTGAGACAACTAGTAGCAAACAAGAGGGATGGGAATTATATGTTCTTAATCCTCTTCCCACATTTTAATGTTCTTCTGCTAACTTTCTTCCTTTTGACAGGTTTTTACTTAATACAGTTTGAATATTATGAATATTTGGTATGGTGACATCTATTAATAACATCTTTAAGCATTTATGGATCAATGATAAGCCCAGGCAGCAATGGGCAACAAGTTATCTTGTAATGATGTTCCAGTTATGTTTTGAATTCTGAAGGATATTAGGGAGTTTGTACTTGTCATATGGTGATTTGCCATCTGCTGGTATGTAAAGGAGCTTTCATTGTACAATTTGCAACACCTGATAGCTATCTAGAAGGAGCTCAATGCTTGCAGCTTTAAAGCTTCTACCAGGTTATTTTATCATGTATATCAATCAACAAGTCCAAGTTCCATAAAGATAAACTTTCTGAACTTTATAGCAGCAGTGACACAATCCTGAATCATAATTAACTGATTAAAGATATCTGGAATTTCTGATACATTTTTGTTTTCTGGACTCCCATTTTGCGCGTCTCTTTTTCATTGTCTTTAACTAATCAGCAATTCTTATGATGCTCATTGCTCAGATATCACTCTATTATTTCAATGGTTTTTTGCAGATTTTCAGTAATTATTCCCAAATGCTTCTGCCACATGAGTACTTTACTGCTCCTCTTAAACCACGTTTCTTCTCAAACTCCATTTCTCCTCATTTGATCCTTGCCGTGACTAACCCTAAATGTGCACAGCATATGACTTTATGTTCAGGTCCTGAATTAAAAAGAAAAAACACCCTGTCAAGTACTATGAAATAATGTGCTGATTCATTGTAACAGATACCAGCTTTTTTGCATAGTTGATTTAACCATTGGATTCTTCCTATCATTTTTAAAAGATTTTTCAAAATTTTATTCTAAATATGCCTATCTCTCCATTAAAATTCTTCATTGTTTTTCTTGTGTCATTATTACATAGCACATCTTACTTTGCATTAATCCAATTTGCAATTAGACTTCCAATGCCTCCATGTTCTTTAGCTTCCCCCATTTAGAGCTAAGGAGCTTTATAATTGCTAGTCTTATTTTGTCTTGATTGGGTGTAAAAGTAAAGCTGTTTTTTGTGGTCCTACATTGATTTGAAATATATTGTGGTGTTGTTTGAAGGAAAGGTTATAGTTGACAAAAGACTTTGGTTATAACTGGTGAGATATCTTTCTGATTTTGGTATTGTGTTATGATACATAGTAGAAACATTGATATATTTAGTTCATTTCATTAACTTTCAGGGTTTGCCCCCTTTGATCCTAAGAACCATCTATACCAAAGTATTTCCAGTAAATGGGAATACTTCTATTTCTGGTTTGTTCTGCCATATGTCATCTTCTTATCACACAACAACATTCAGGAACACCAATATATCTTCTCACTAATACTTCATATAAAGCTGATCACCACAATGGTTCTGAGTAAGTTCATCTGGCCTCCCTTTGCCAAAATATCCAATTCTTATATTCACAGGAGCCATTGCAGAACACCATACAGTATGCAACCCTAAATAGTGGTATCGTCAAAGCCCAAATGATATATTTTCCTTTTTCCTGTAAGACTTTCACAGCTGCCATGTGGATCTCAGGTCACACCACCACATCATACATTATTCTGGCTGGCATTTCCTTTATTTGTTTTCACTCCATGCCTCAAAAGCTAGATAGTGAGTTCTACTTATATTGATTTATTATTATCATATACAACTTCTTGGATCCACAGGTGAAAATGTATTGACTGTAGCATTTACAATGGTTACATCTGTTTCAACAATCTGGCTAGCAGCTTCTGTAAGGGTGTAAGATCCACCCACAGCCAGCACCTGGAAAGCTGCCAACAGCACTGGTTCTTTTGATCTGCTTAACTAAGGAAAGCAAGGTGAAGGGGTTGACAAGCTTACTTTAATTCAGCATACAGACAGCATTTACTTAGTTCAGGGGAAAAGCTAGCACCCTGAACTTCAGAACAAAATACAAACAAATTACAAACATTAACAGACAGACCAAATACAGATCCATAGTTACCAACATCTAGGTTCAGCCTGGGAGCTCAGAACAAGGGCTGGCCCAGAGTCATGCGCGACACCACTGCTGTGAATAGGAGAGCTCCAAAGAACAAACAGCCAACCCCCGGTTTTTATATCTTTTTCAGCGCCAGGGGTGAGTGACACATGCGACTCACCCATGTGACCTAGAATCATCACAAAGAGGCAGACTTAAACCCACATGGTCTAAAAGGTTCTGCTCTCCCAGACATGTAAACTAGGCCCTCCCTGGTGTCAGCCCCACCTTGGGCCCCACTTTAGTTGTCAATCCACACCCACTAAGGTTTTACACCTAATAGGGGTTTGGGCCTGGGGCTTAGCACCTAGTAAGACTCAATCAAAGACACTGAATTAATCAAAGGAAATAAAGGCCAAACTATTCAAGGGCACTTGTTGAATTAAGTGCTAAGGAGCCCATTTTGATTACCAACACAACACCTGAGTAAAATCTTCTTAGGAGATGGACTAAACCAGATTGAGAGTAACTGAGAGGCCTCAAACCTGTTGGTAGTTGGGGAAAGAGGGTTTCTATCCCAAGCAAGTGAAGACTTTCTCCAGCAGAAAGGCTAGATAAGAATACAATGCCCATGGAGGTAGTGAATCAGGCTATATGAAGCACTTAGAGTTTGGCCAGACATTTATCATTATATGAAGTCATTCACTGCATACAGGGCTGCAGTAAGTAGTGGCAACTTCTGTCTTGTCACTGGACTTCCATAACTCAGGGAGAGTGAAACTGATGACTTTGTGTAACTCTCCCTCACTTAAATAAAATTCACCCATGAGTCAAGACATCGCTTTGTGATGTCATTGGTCCTCTTTGAAAATGAAGGACAAACAACAATGATGATATACCAGCTATTTTAGACAGTTAGGCCCTTATTCTGTCCTTGTAGCCACTGTTGTTTTTGTTGTTATATTTGTTGTTCCCCTCCTTATTCTCCTCTTCTTTCCCCAGTGAGATCATTCCCTCTAGCAAGGCAGATTTCTATCAGTTCTGTGATTTATAGTCTAAGAGAGTTGCCTTGGGCACTGAGAATTTAAGTCATTTGATCAGTCACACAGTTACCATGTGTTAGAGAGAAGACTTGATTCCATTTCTTCTTAACTCAGAGGACAGGCACCTCACATGCTGACTCCCCTACATTTAATGCTATATTACAATTAAAATAAAATGTGTAAGTGTGTGTGTGTGTGTGTGTGTTTGTGTGTGTGTTAGAAGTTAAGTTCTTTGAGGGTAGGGGTTATTTTTTCTTGTACTGTCATTGAACACCTTGGACCTTAGACTATGTCATGCATGTAGTAGATACATATTGATTCTCTAATACATAGCTGTGAAGGTAGAAAACAAAAGATTTGCTTATAAATGTGTCCATACACACAAACACACAATTCAATTTCCAACTTAGTATAGTTATTAGCTTTAATCATAGAATGAATTATATATGTATATACATATACATACATATGCATATTGTATATATGGAGGTAATCAAAATCATAATGCCATGCAGTTATTATAAAAGAGAGTATCTCTCTCATGCTGTGCATAGCATAACATTAACATGTTACATAACAATAACAGTTGACACACCAGAATTATGAGAATCACTTTATTTAGATTTCTTAATAGCAGCTTTATTTGTTATGTTTTTAATATCTTCTACAAGAAAATGTATCCCAGAACATTATATTTCTCAATCATGGGGATCGTAGTTTTATTTCTTTCCTATTGTCTTTTTTAAACTAACATAAAATGGTTAAATATAAATTCGGTATTGATACAAAGATGCATAAAATTATTGAGCTGGGAAATTGCCAATCAAAAGACATTTCTCAGCCTGACTATAAACCCCTAAAATGCAGGGCTTATAATGGAAAGTGCTGACACCATCTTTAATAGAGTAGAGCTCAGAGAGCAGCTATGATTAAACTTTACAAAAGTGCAAATGGTGCAGGAAGCTCCCCAGAGGAGAGCATCTATTTCATCCAGCAAGATGATTCCTGCATTAGCTCTTGTCACAATGGGCATGGGGACAATCACAATGAATTGTTGGACCCTTTTTGCTAAAGGGCTGCTAATCATTTGACATAAAAGTGGCACATTTCAGTAATTTGGACCTAATGTTCAAAGAATTAATGGGGAAATATGATCTCCTCAGTGTAGCTTATTTGGAATATCTATTGTTTGGTGCAAATACTTTTGTCTAATAGGGCCATTTGTTATCTCTAGCGGGTTTGCCAATTGATGATAAGAACAGTTATGTGAAAATCACCCAGGCAAAATAAGAAATGGGAGCAATTACTCTTTCTAACTAGATCTTCTAAATGAAGATTCCTTTCCAAAGGAGAGTACAATGGGCAATTCCACTTGAGCTCTTTTCTCTTAGGGTTTCTAAGCACAGTTTTGCATTTATTATAGCTGACAATTTGAGTGTAAATTCAAGTATAATTTTTTCTTACATTTTATGTGAGGTGAAAATTTATCACATGAAAAAGAATATTAAAATAGCATTTGCCTTTTTTTAGGGAGTCAGAAAATAATACCCCAAAGGGAGAATTGTTGCTGTAAGACTTATCACATTAGTGCCTCAAGGGGATAATATCTCACCATTTATTACGTGTGCCTAGGCAGATGAAGTAAAGTGGAAGTTGAGGCAATAATCCTTCAATAAGTATTTACTGAAGACTCTGAGTGCCTAGCATTATGCAAGATATTGTTGATAACAGGAGTTGGCACACAAGATCTTTGACTTAAAGGAGCCTACAATCTCCCTCAGGAGATGACAATTAAACTTATAGAAAATGCACAAGATACCATATAATTCTGGAAGAACTTCTTTAACTCTGTTAAAACATTAGTGCTTGATGGTCTGAAAATGTTTGGAATGGAATAGGACTGGTCACTTTAAAAAAATGACCTCCTGGATGTACCTCCAGGATGTTGACACCTGAAAATGAATTTGGAATATCTGAGATAACCATAACAATAATAAATAGGTTCCCCCAAAGGGCAATTCAGAGCCATAAGGATAGAGGAGAGAGTAGCTGTTAAGGCTTGCCCCTTTAAATAACAAGAAAGACGGTTTAGTTTAGGAGAGCCCTAGTACTATTTGAGAGTGTTTTATACTTAGAAGTAACAATTGAGGATCATTAGAAGGTAATTTGCATTTGCATTTGAAATAGCAATTTAGTACTAGTTGGTGTGTTTGGAAACTGGGCTAAGGAAGTCCAGTGGTGGCAGAAAGATTAGCAAATTATAATCTATAGAACAAAGACAAGGCTGACAAGGCATTTGCTTTAACTGGGTTATTTTGTTATTTACAAGTAGAAATCCAACTTAACTGACACAATGCATTCATTAGCTTACCAATTAAATATGATATCGGTTAACCTATGGAGAAATCTCACATAATGGGAACTCACATAAGAACAGAATACTTCTGATTCTACTCTCCATATGGAGAGCTTTGGAAGATGGTTTTTGGCAAAGTTGTGATGATTTTGGAGCATGTATAGATGTTTGGTAATTGGTTCCAGTCTGCTGACCACATGGGGAATGGCAGCCTATTTGATTGGATACACAGTTGAATTTGGGGTACAAGTAAAAGAGATTAACTCATCACATTGAATACTTTCCCCTTCCATCATTGTCTTTCACTAGATGCCATCAGTAAAGGAGTCAAGCCAAAGCTAGAGATCAACTGAGAGAAAAACTGAGGTGACTCTAGTCAGTGACTTTTGAAGCTATTCCCAGTTTTGCATAGGCAATCTTTCAAAAAAGGCTTCTCTTAGTTATATAGTTAGCAGACTGGAACCTATCATAGAATATCTCCATATGTTCTAATTTCTTCCTGAAACCCTTCCATTATGTGTCTTCATGATTCTCTCAGAGGCAGGCCCTCATAACTTTAGCATTGGTGGGGGTGGGGTGGCAAGGAGAAGCAGGTGTTATATAGATGTGCCAGTCCCCCATTATACTCAATTACACAGGCAACAAGAATATTAAGTACTCACTATGTACTCACAATGTGTAAGATTTTGGGATAAAAGCTAGGTAGAGATACAGATAAAGCCTCAAAATTTGAGTTCACTGATATATGGAACTCTCTTAGTGCAAGGCAAAAAATTCCCTCTAACAGTTGGTTACCAACCAACGGGTTGGTAAATATTTTATAACTTGTTGCTATTTACCCTTTGTTCTCAAAAAAGACCATGATATCAAGAAGGTGATGCAATGACTTGCAAGTGGTACCTAGCCTTACTCGCAGAGTGGATATTGCTTCAGTCTAAATGAGACCTAGGAAAGACCTTAGCTTAAAAAAAACAAGGTCTCCCACTGCATCCAGGGCCATCTCTAGTCATCCTGATCTATATCTTGAGAATGGCACATGAAAGTTTTGAACCTAGATATCTAGAAGAATACAGGGAAGTATGGAAGATTTGTAGATTTTTGAGAAAACATAATGAGTTTTATTTTGGACTTGTTCATTTTGAGATGCCTATAGGATATTAGTTTGAAATGCCAAATAGGGAACTGGCACTATGTAACTGAAACTCAGGAAAAGAGGTTTGGCCTGGACATGTAAATATGAGTCACCAGAACAGAAATAAATTCATGTGATCCAAAAAGGTCACCAAAGAAGAGAACACATAAAAAAGGGAGTCATACATATTGTATTTCATAAAACATATTATCCATATTTTGAGTTACATCTACTATAGATATAGATAGATAGATAGATAGATAGATAGATAGATAGATAGATAGATAGATAGATAGATAACTATTGATTTCTTTAGTCTAGGTAGGGAATTACCTGGGAAGACAGTCCTTCTTCCATAGTCTTGTTGAAAAAACTAAGAGGATCAGAGGATAGAGCACTGGGTCTGGAGTCAGGAAGACATTATGGATTCTAATCCAACATCGGACATTTATTAGCTATATGATCCTGGGCAAGTCACTTAAAATTATTGCCTCAGTTTCCTCAATTATTAAATGGGAATAATAAAAGCACCTAGCTCACAGGGTTTCTGTGAGGATAAAATGAGAAAAATATTTATAAACAGCTTACTGCACTGTTTGGCACATAGTAGGCTTCATTTAAATGCTTATTGCCTTCCCTTCTTAAAGTAGAGACTGATGTGGTAAAATAATAGTTTAGGGTCATACTGCTTGACTGTGTGCCTAAAACAATAATAGTGCTAAGCTTGGAATGCTATACAACTGCCCTTTCTCTCTTCATATTATTTTGTATATACTTATCTCTTTACATATTTTATGCCCCCTTATCAGGGAATATGTGGTCCTTGAGGTAAATGGTTATATTTTTCTCCTTTCTCTGTGTCCTCAGGTTTTGTCTTTAGCAAACATTTGATAACTATTTATTGACCTGAATGAAAAATAAGAAATAAAATAAGCTATCTTTCTGGAGCAGGTCAAATGGTTGGTTTTGCTTTAAAGATCTTTCTTAAGTAGAGGTATTATCCTTTGGAAAAATTGAAAAGCCACTGTAATAATTCTAACCTCTTTAAAGAAGGTCATTCATCTGAGAGAAAATACTAAATTATATTTCAGACAGTATATGTAGTGGGAATTTGAAGAATGGAATAAAAGATTTGAGCTAAAATCATTTAGGAAAGACCTCTGTCTAGAAGGTAAGTCCAGAGTGTAAAGAATGGTATATATAAAATTAAATTGCTATTTAGAAAAAGATTAATAATTATACCTTAAAGAAGAAGCATAAAATGCATCACCAAATATAGAAATAATCAGAAAATAAAGTGACTTAGTCATGTAATGAGAATTTGTTTTATGATCTGCATAACGGGAATACTGCACTAGAACAAATAATATGTTAAAATTACCAAAGAACCAACAATATATAAAAATTGTTAGAGAAAGAATTAATTTTTCATGGAATTTTTGAATTAGGGTAAGAGAAAGTTAAGACACTTTTAGATGAGTTGGCGATAAGGCAGGGAAGAACTTGCCTTTGTGCAGTAACTAGCAAAAGAAATGTGAAAATGAATTGGAAAAATGCATTAAAATAATTATTAGCATAAATAATTAAAGTGTGTAACTTTCCCATTTTAGTAAAAACAAAAATTTTTGATATGTAACATATCCAATTTTTTGCTGCCATTATTTGTTTTAGTTTTTTAGGGGTTTTTTTTGCATGATTTGGTATTGTCTTTACAAGATATTAGCATATAGAATTTATTTCTTTATCATAAATCCATTCTTTCATCATACTGATTATTAACTATACCTTTAATGAATTGCCCACTTTGCCAAGTCTACTCCTGATTGTAGATCAAAAGTTTTTAATTGATTTTAAATCAGACAAGCTTCTTGTATCAGGGCACTGCAGAATTCTTCTCTCCCTGTCTTGGATACATTTCTGATTTATGGCATGTTTTAAATCCATGTCGCTATATTTTATCAATTTGAAGATTGCTGTAATTTTGAAACAATTCTGTTCTGCAATATATCAAAATAAATCAGCTTTTATTATTCTATCATTTCATTAATGAAAACAAGATTTTTAAGCCTACTGGAAGCACAAATTAAAACAAAATTCCTGAAATACTCTGAGTGGATTTTCTGTAGTCTGATGTAGATACCCAGTTTTCAAAGACTCACTTGACAGTGGTACTATTATAACCTTGAATCAAAAGTGAGTTATATCAGCAACAATTACATTTTTCCAATTTTCTGTATGACAGTCTAGGAGTACCATTGTATTGTTTTGATCAGGATAAGCATTTTGGGGGTAATTATTTAAAGGAATTGTCAGGAAACATGTTTCATTTTCTACCACCTCCTTTCTGCTCCTCCAAGATCAAGAAGCCTATGCTATGCTACATTGTAGTCAGACGGTCAATAAATAATTATTAAGTGCCTACTAGGCTCCAACTCCTGAGCTACTTATTGAAGATATAAAAAAATAGAGGTAAAAGGTAGTCACACCCTCAAGGAGCTTAAGCCTAGACAGGGAGATAAGAGGCAAACAATATCTACAAACAAGCTATATACTAAATATTTTACAGAGAGAAGGTTCTAGACTTAAGAGGTTAGGGGCAAAGCTTCCTGAAGAATATGAGATTTTAGTTAGAACTTGAAACATGCCAGGGGAAAAAGTGTAATTATTATCCTTGTTTCATGACTCTCCCCAATGTGAATCTCTCAAATTTGGCTACACCTGGGAAAGCTCCATTTAAGCCATCTTGGTTACACTCTTTTGGCACCCATGAAATAATAGGAAAAAAAGAGGAAGGACTTCAGCATATTTGAAAAGTCATCTTTGAACTGTTTACATAGATATGGACAAGAAGTGTTCAGCTTGAGAAGTCACAGAAAAATTCCTGTCTGTACAAATGAAATAATACCCTCCAACCCATGCCCATGAATATCAGTGATCCATCAAGCTACTTAAGGATGTAATAGTGAAAAAAAATCTCCCTTATGGTAAAAATTTTCCAGTTTCTCTACCTATTATGTCACAGGCTGTGGACAAAGTTGCCATTTGGTAATGAATTTCAGGAGATGGAGGAGAAAAGGAAGGAACTCATGTATGGTCTCCCAAATTCCCCTCCAAAGAACTTTAGAATAATACCTCAAAATGATTTTTGAAGAATCAAAATCCACAAAAAGGATAGGATAAAGCAATCTTCCAGTGCAAGACAATTTAAAAGGTCAGCAAGACCTTTTGAATACTTGAAAGTTTAGTTCAAGAAAGAACCTCAAAGGAGAGGATTCTGGGAAGATGGCAGAGTAGGTCAGAAAATTCCAAACTCTCAAGACTTTTCCCCACAAAAGAGTTAAAATAGCACTTTAGGGCGAACAAAGTGTGGGTGGAAACAAAGAAAAATAGGAGCACAACCAGGATCTTCCTCAGACAGTTTGAGAAGATCTGAAGAAGAACTCCAGGACCAGTTTTGGTCCCTGCAAGGAGTAAACAACTCCAGGCTAGGTTCCATTTTGACAACAAGTGGCAAGCCACTTAAATAACTAGCAGCAAGCAAGCCCCATGGGTAGCTGTTTTGAGAGGCTGCCTCAGCCCCCGGTACTGGAACTTTTCACCCCAGATAGTGAGGGGAGTCATGCCAGGAAGATTGCAGGAACCTCTGCTGATGAGGAACATCAGGCCCAGCTATGCTCCAAAAAGCAATGGGGAACAAGAAGGTACCAGCACAGCCTGGTGAGTGTATAAGCAGTGGGACAGAAAGCCCCTGGCTGTGGGCACTTACAGGAGGTTGGAGGTTTGGCTTTGGTTCCAGGATAGAGGAGAGAACTGAAGATTTGGGCCAAGAAGCATGATCTCCCACAGCCCAGGGCTAGATTTGATTATAAAAATCAAACTATTACAACAAAAAAAAATACTCCAAGGAGAAAATAATCCAACCACAGAAAGCTATTATGGGAATAGAGATGGCTGGGGTTCATCTTCAGAGGAAGATATTGAAGTAAAGAAACCATCAAAGGGTAATGTTAAGTGGTCACCTGACCAAAAGGAATTTATAGAAGATCTTAAAAAAAGACTTTAAAAATCTGATGACAGAGATAGAGGAAAAATTTTAAAAAATAAGAATAATCCAAAAAAAAAGAATAAGGGTGTGAAAGGAAAGTCGATAAATTAGAAAAAGAAGATCTGGAATCTTAAGGAGGAAAACAACACCTTGAAAATTAGAATTGGGCAAAGTGAAGCCAGTGAAATTACAAGAGATCAGGAAACAATTAAACAAAATATGAATAATGAAAAAATATAAGAGAAAATGAAACATAAGAAAAACAACTTTGGAGACTAGATCAAGAAGAGAAAATATCAAAATAATTGTTCTGACTAAAAATTAAAAAGGACTGCAAGTCTTGGAACACAATACATCAAAAAGCAAAAGAACTGGGCCTCTGGCTGAAAATATCATACCCTCCAAAGTAAAGTATTATGAATGGAAAAAATGGGCATTTGATAAACTCTCAGAGTTTTAAGACTTTGGTTAAAAAAAAATCCTGAACTTAATAGAAGATTCGACTCACAAAAACCAAGAGAAACATAAGGTACATAACAAAGACTGATCATAAGGGATTAATAAGGGCAGTCTGTTTATCTTTTATATATGTGATATATAAGATGTATGTCTAAGAATACTTATTAATTGGTGAGCTCATAAAAATGTTTGGCATAAACCTGAGTATGATATGAATCTAAAAAGTAATATCATTTAGAAACAGCTAAAAAGTGTATTTTATAGAAATGAAGTGCAAGACGAGGAAGGGATGCAGAGGAATTAGATGGGGTCAGAGGGCTGGCAGTTTTGGTAACCTACTTTCATTGGGAATGGGTTTAAGAGGGAATATATATATGTACACATATACACATATATATGTTTATATTTATATATATCCAACCCTAATCTATTTGTCTATCATTACTTGTCTTGTATTATAATGATCTGTATCCATAACACATTTCTACATTTTGAATGTAACCATATTTAGGAAAGAAAGTCTTTTATTTTTGTTCTTGAACCCCTGGGGCCTACCTAATATGTAGTAGGCAAGTAATGTTTCTCAAATTGTCTAAAATCTCCAGGCATTTGGTGAACACTTCCATTTGGTACTTCCACTAGCATCTAAAATTCAACATGTATTGCATAAAATAAAATTCACCTTTCTCCTTAAAGCTACTGCTTGATTTTTAACTTCTTTGTCTCTTTTATAAGAGACATAATCTTCCAACTTATCTTAGTTTGAAACTTGCATCATATTTGTCTTATAGCTATTTCTCACTCTCTGATCTAATTGATTGCTAATTCCTTTGAATTCTATATGCACCATATCCCTCTCATTCACATCCCCTTATCTCCAGTCATATGGGCACCATGATAATGCAACCTTATTTGGTCTCTGAGACTCTCATCTTTCCTCTCCCTAATCTATCTTTTGTCCTACTACCAATATTGTTAATTAAACAGTAAGACCATGATTTATCCTTTTACAGCAATACTAATAAAAATTGCAAGGCAACATATCATATAATTAAAAAAATTATAACAATTTATGTGGGAATGGTTTAAAAAGGAGGAAGAAGGTTCAATGCTGTCAGAATTAAATTTTACAAAAATAGTCATCAACAAAAACAACTAATAATAATCTTACAAGTTTTGCATAATATTTAAAGTATCACAGAACTGGAAAGATGCTTATATTTAAATTTAATTAAATTCAACAAATATTTATTAAAAACCCACTATAAACAAAACATCATACTAGTGACCAGGGAAACAAAGACATTTGATATCAAAACAAGCAATATTACAAAATGCCAGTTGAAAATTTCGTTGCTAAATAAAAACTGTAGAATGAAAAATATGAATAGACCATAACAGAAATTTCAAAGGGACTAATTAAATTCAGATGTAATGAGTATTAACTATCACAGTTATATAGAGATGAAAATTCTTAGCTATTCCACAAATGTAGTAGAAGAATTTATAGGTGACAAAACAACTGCCTTTGGTCATGCAAAACAAAGATTTTTTTGTATACAAACCAATGCATTCAGAATGAAAACAAACAATCAAAATACAGATTGGCTAGAATATTTACTAAAATCATTTCTGAAAGTCTGATTTCTGAAATCTATGGGGAGTTCAATCAATAAATCAATATCTATCAAGCACCTACTCTGTACTAGCTACTGCAATCAGCGTTAGGAGTGGAAAAAAGGCAAAAAACTGGCCCTACCCTCAATATGCTTACAGTATCATATGGAAGAAAATATACAAACAAATACACACAAAGCCAGCTATATAAAAGATAAGAAATAATTAACAAAGGGAAGAGGCTACAATTAAGAGTGGTTGGGAAAGGCTTCCTATAAAGGATGGGGTTTTAGGAGTTTAATTGGCACTTAGAGGAAGGTAGAAAAATGAATAGTCAGAGTTGAGGATTCTAGGCACAGAGGAGAGCCAGATAAAATGCCGGGAGGCAAGAGATGCAACAAACAGATGGCCAGTGTTTCTGGATCAAAATTTATGTGTCAGAGATTAAAGAATAAAAAGACTGTAATGGTAGGAGGCAACTTAGTTATGAAAGGCTTTGAATCTCAAAGAAAGCATTTTGTATTTGACCCTGGAAGTGATAGGGAGTAGCTGGATTTTAACGGGTAGGAGGCTAACATGGCCTGACCTGTGCTTCAGGCAAATCACTTTGGTGGCTGGTTGGAGGTTAGATGGCAGTGGTGAGAGAATTAAGAAAGGCAGATCCATCAGCAGACTATTGTAATAGTCCAGGATCAAGGTGATAAATGCATACACAAGAGTGGTGACAATGTACATGACGAAGAATTGAGGATTGGCAAAATTTATAAGAGTACAATACTCCCACCCAATAAACAAATAATGACATGATATGAACAGGTAGCTGTTAATCAAAGTAAAACAAACTATCCCCAACTGAAAATTATTAACTATGAAAATCATAGAGAGGCAAGGAAAAACATCTCTAAGTGATGTTTATTTATCAAATATTTATTTGATAAAGTAATTAAAATAGGCATACTATTATGCTGCTTAAGAAATTATGGATTGGTAGAATACTTTTGGAGAAAAATGACTTAAATAATGAAAAGCAAGGTGTTTTATGCTTTGGATATGTCACCTGACTACTAGGATTTTTGCCTAAGAATGATATTTATAATAAATAGTAAATATATGTACAAAACATGCCTAGCATCTTATTTATTACAGCAAAATGTGGAAAAAATGCTTTCTATTTTTTAGCCAATGGTTGAATGAAGCAAAATATATGAATGCAAGGGATTTTACTAATGTTTTTATGATGTCAAACATGAAAAGTCTGAAGACAAAATGGAAAAATAAATGAAATGCCATAGACTGGAAAAATAGAATTAAAACAACAATATGTAAAGAGTACAACTATTTAAATAACCTCAATGAGAGCAAGAAAATCTAGAATGATGCATAAAATAAAAAATAAAAAACACCATAATTCATTTAATACTTTATTAAAATTAACAATTATAATTAAATCAATAGTAAATAAAAGATTTTGTTCCTATATATATTTTTTTGAAAATTCTTGTTCATGCACTTCAATATTTATATTTGTTGATTACACAGGTTGAAATAAGTAAGATTTATTTTTTTAAAGAAAAGAAATATGAATATACTACTTTATATGTTTATACTACTACTTTCATATTTTCAGGGAAAACGCAAGTTTGCTGGTGTGTGTTAAAATCAAAACTGAACTTTAAAGTGATAACATGAATAGAGATACTTGAAAATGATATTATTGATGGCAGACTGCCACAGAAATGCTTGAAATCAAGTTGGCATATCATGCCCAGTAAGGTAGTTCAAAGTTCTTTTTTTTATTTTGTTAAAATTTATTGATTCTGACATTTGAAAGGTTTTGTAATAGTTTTACAAATATATCAAATGCACTTTTTCTTCTAACTTTAGACTTTCTGGTGTGAAGGGTAGTAAAATATCCCAACTTTGTCATCCCCATATTGAATTTCAAACTGATCTTAACATTTCTTTTTTTTTTAAATATATTTCCACAGTAGTCATGTTATGAAAGAGGAATTGAACAAAAGGAAAAAAATGAGAGAGAGAGAAAAAAAAGGATAAAAGTATAAAATAGTATGCTTTGGTCTTCATTCAAGCTCCTGTTTCAACAATCCACCTAGCAGCTTCTGTGGGGGTTTAAGATCCACCAACAGCCAGCACCCAGAAAGCTGCCAGCATGCTGCAAAAGCACAGGTTCTTTTGATCTGCTTAATTAAGGAAAGCAAGGTGAAGGGATTGACAAGCTTATTTTTAATTCATCATACAAATATCATTCACTTAGTTTAGGGGAAAAATCCAGCACCCTGAACTTCAGAATAAAATACAAACAAAGTACAAACTCCAACAGACAGACCTTGTCTGATTCAAATCCCAATACAATACATAGTTACCAGAGTTTAACAAAGTCCCAAAATCTGGGTTTATGAGCTGGAGGGCCCTTAGCTACAGCTGCCCAGAGTCTCCTCACCAGCATTCACCACCAAGAGTGAGAGCCCTGCGCAAATGGCTCTGTCTTCTCTTCTTATAGGGTTTCAGATGTCATCGAAAGTCATCTGAATGACCAGAACTTAGGCTGCTATGATTGGCTCTTGAGTTAACCCCTCCCCTTAGGACCCTGGGAGTTTCACATCCACCTAGGTTAGGTTAACACCTAATAAGGGTTAGAGCCTGGGGCTTAGCACTTAGTAAGACTCAAGAGGGCATGGCTCTGGAGTTAGCACCTCCCCTTAGCCAGCCCCACCTTGGGTCCCACCCCAGTCACCAATCCACACCCACATAGGTTCCACCCTAATAGGAGTTTGGGCCTGGGGCTTAGCACCTAGTAAGGCTCAATGAAATACACAGAATAACTCAAAGGAAACAAAGGCCAACTAAGTGCTAAGAGCCCATTTTGCTTACCAACATAGCTCCATAGATCTTTCTCCGGAAGTGGATTGCATTTCCGTTACAAGAATTTTGGAATTGACTTAGATTATTGTATTACTGAGAAGAATTGTCTGTCATAATTGGTCATCACACAATGTTGCTGTTACTATGTGCAATGTTCTCCTGGTTCTGCTTATTTCATTCATCAGTTCATGTAAGTCTTTCCAGGTTTTTCTGAAATCCATCTGCTCATCATTTCTAATATTCATAGTTTTGTAATACTTTCATATAGCAGAACTTGATCAGCCATTATTCAATTGATGGGCATCGCCTCAATTTTCTTTTTTTTTATTTAATTTATTTATATTTAGTTTTCAGCATTGATTTTCACAAGAGTTTGAATTGCAAATTTTCTCCCCATTTCTATCCTCCCACCCACTCCAAGAGTTGCATGTAAAAACATTTTTTAACCTTTGTCTTTAAAACTTTAAGTTTCAAATTATCTCCCTTCTTCCCTCCCCACCCACCCTCCTTGAGAAGGCAAGCCATTCAATATAGGTTATACATGCATTGTTATGGAAAGCTCTTCCATAATAGTCATGTTGTGAAAGACTAACTATAGTTCCCTCCATCCTATCCCACCCCCCATTTATTCTATTTTTACCTTTGACCCTGCCCCTTTTCAAAAGTGTTTGCTTCTGACTACCCCCTCCCCCAATCTGTCCTTCCTTCTATCTCCCTCCCCACCCTCTTCCCTGCTACTTTCCTGTACTGTAAGATACCCAATTGAGTATGTAAGTTATTCCCTCCTAAAGCCAAATCAGATGAGAGCAAGGTTCACTCATCCCACTTTACCTCCCCACTCATCCCTTCCATTGCAACAGCTTTTTCTTGCCTCTTTTGTATGAGGTAGTTTACCCCATTCTATATCTCCATTTCTCCTTCTCCCAATGTATTCTTATCTCACTCCTCAATTTTATTTTTTAGATATCATCACTTTATATTCAATTCACCCTGAGAGTGGCCCTCTGTCTATATATATGTATATATACATATATATGCATATATGTGTGTATGTATATTCCCTTCAATTATCCTAATACTAAGAAAGTTCTCATGAGTTACAAATATTATCCTTATATGTAGGAATGTAAACAGTTCAATTTTAATAAGTCCCTTGTGATTTCTCTTTCCTATTTACCTTTTAATGATTCTCTTGATTGTTGTATTTGAAAATCAAATTTTCTATTCAACTTTAGTCTTTTCTTCAAGAATGCTTGAAGAGGCAGGTAGGTGGTACAGTGAATAGAGTACCCACCCTAGAGTTAGGAGGCCCTAAGTTCAAATCTGGCCTCAGACACTTGATATACTTGATACACTTGTGTGACCTTGGGCAAGTCACTTAACCCAATTTCCCTGCCTTCCCTCCTCCAAAAAAAAAAAAAAAAGAATGCTTGAAAGTCCTCTAATTTCATTGAAAATCCATTTTCCCCTGAAGTATTATACTGTTTTTCTGGGTAGATGATTTTCAGTTGTAATCCTAGCTCCTTTGGCCTCTAAAATATCATATTCCAAGAACTTCAGTCCCTTAATGTAGAAACTGTTAGATCTTATATTGTCCTTGTGTTTCCACAATGCTCATATTGTTTCTTTCTGTCTGCTTGCAATATTTTCTCCTTGCCCTGGGAACTCTGGAATTTGGTTACAATATTATTAGAAGTTTTCCTTTAACGATCTTTTTCAAGAAGCCATTGGTGGATTCTTTCAACTTCTACTTTACCCTCTGGTTCTAGAATATCAGGGCAGCTTTCCTTGATAATTGCTTGAAAGATGATATCTAGGCTCTTTTTTTTTGATCACGGCTTTCAAGTAATCCAATAATTTTTAAATTATTTCTCCTGGATCTATTTTCCAGGTGGATATTTCACATTATCTTCTATTATTCATTCCTTTGGTTCTTTTTAATAATTTCTTGGTTTGTCATAAAGTCATTAGCTTCCATTTGGCCCATTCTAACTTTTAAGGAATAATATTCTTCAGTGAACTTTTGGATCTCCTTTTCCATGTGGCCAATTCTGTTTTTAAGGCATTTTTCTCCTCATTGGCTTTTTGAATCTCTTTTGCCACTTAAGTTAGTCTATTTTTAAGGTGACTTCCTAGGGACAATCCAGACTGTCTTGGGCTGGAGACTTGTTTTCTTCTGTCACTTTGTGTGTCCTCTACCTCTAGAATTTGTTTAGACTCATTTTTATAGGTGTTTGGAGGGATCTGAGGGAGATCTCAAGCAAGTCTCTGCTTTTACACCACCATCTTGGCCCTCCCCCTTCTATTTCTTCTATGCAACATGACTAATATGAATATACATTTAACAAGATATGTATGTACAGCCTATATTGGAATGCATGCCATCTTGGGGAGGGAGGAGGGAAGAGAGGAGGAGAAAATTTAAAACTTATATAAATGAATGTTGAAAACTATAAATAAATAAATTTGTTTAAAAAAAGATATGAGTCAAGGGATAGCCCCTTTTATAAAAAAAAATCAAACTGGGAGAGGAAGACCCCCAGGGTTGCTGGCCAAAAGAGAAACAGTTACTATTTAAGGACTAAGACAATCCCCTGTGCATGATGAATTAATAATAATAATAATAATAATAATAATAGACATTTGATAGAACATAATTATAAACAGAGTGTTTTATGTCCATTATTTTATTTGAACATCCACAACTACCAACCCTGAGAGGGAGTACCACATTCCTCTTCATTTTTCAGATGAGGAAATTTTGGCTTAGAGAGGTTAAATGACTTGCTCAAATGATGTTAGTTAAGTCCAGATGGTTTTAATTTTAAATCTAAATATCAGCCAGTGAAGTCATATGGCTTTGCATAGCCATATCTATCCTATCTAATAATTTTGAAATTGATTTTAAGTTGTGAGATTTTATATTCATCACTATTATAATTTATGTTGTTGAATTTGGCAAATTATTATAATCTTTTATTTGTTTTGAATTCTGACTTTGTCATTTATTATTTTGTTTCTCTGTACATTGTGCCAAATACAAATTTGATAAACATATCATATATGTTTTTATCCAAATCAATGGTGAAACTGATAAAAATTGCAGGAACAAAAAAATCATTGGGCTACTCCATTTCAACTTTCATTGGAAGATTTTTTCCCACAAAATATTCACTTTAAATCTTTAATTACTGCTCATTAGATTCAACCATTCCAATGTATCTTCCCATTCCAGCATTTCTGAATCTGCTAAACTGTATTATTTTTTACTTATATCTATGTCTCTTTTCTACAAATAATCCATGAATAAGTTTGTTACATTCTTACCTAAAATGCATGTAGACATAGCAACAAAATTCCTCTGATCTTTTGCGTTATTAAATGTCTATTAAAAAGTAAATAAAATGAGTCTAGGATAAACTGTTCTTGAAAATGTCATACTAGATCATTAGAATCATGGCTTCCTTCATTAGATGTTTGCTAATCATTCTTTAATAATAGTGGGTGTACATGTGTGGGGTGTTCAGGGTTTGATGGCTTGATGGCTTGCCCTTTTCAGAGCTGCTCATCTAACTTTTGTGTCTGCCTTCATCTAATTTTCACCTGTGACTCCAAGAAACTGTAGCATATCCCGCCCTAGGAAAACTGTTTTGGCAGATGGGTTAAACCAGGTAGAGCATAACTGTCTGGCCTCAAACCCATAGGTGAGTTAGGGGAATGTCTCCCCAAAACATGTGAAGACTTCCATGGTTAAAATGGGCAGATGAGAATAGTTTGGAATGCTATAGTTTCCATTTTTTTTTTTACAAAGCATTTCTTAGAAAGCAATGAAGTGTCAAATGGTGTATCTAAGCAGGCTACTATATTTAAAAAATAGAGCACTACAGTACAAAATAGTAGTAAAGGATATAATAAAAGGAATATATGATAAAGAAAGAAAATGGGATGGTCACATGGAGAAAGCAAAGGGCAGCTGTTCAAAAAGACTCTGTGCTATATACTGTAGCATCAGCCTTAGCACTCATATGCCAGCAGTATGCTCAGTACTCTTCCCCACTATGATTGCATGGTAGAATGGAGAAATGGTTTCCAAGTCCACATTTAAAGAAAAATCTCAGACAACCCATCACTTCATTTCCCAATTGGATACACTCCTTCGAATAGACTCCATTGTGATCATGTCCCCAGGAACTTGGTCATTTTTAAACTCATCCTGAGCAATTGTTTCAGCTTTGATATTCATACTGCTTCACTACTGTAGTCCCCTCTGCCCTTCTGATTGAAGAACAGAGATAAGAACTTCTTCCCTAACCTCTGTTTAAAGAGCATTCCCCTGCCCTTTTAAACTTCTGATTATGAGCTATTTGAGTACATTGGACATTCTTTCTTTTTTGTGGTTGTATTCCAGGTGCTTAGCATAGTGCCAGACACAGGATGTATTTAATAAATTCTTATTAGCCAACTATTGACTCATTAGTACCTTCCTGCCACAAGGAGAAAGCAATAATCACCACCAAAATATTGAGTAACCCACTGTAAACAGTTTGTGGGAGCTTAGGAATAAGAGTTTGGGACAATCATTGACATGTTTTCTGCATTCCTGGAGTAAAAATCTGCTTGGATGAGATTGCAGTTCTATTTGAGTCCTTGAGGATGCTAAAGATTCTTCCATAGCTTAACTGAAGTCTAGCGAGCAAGATCACTGATGGCAACATTGTCAGTGTATAGTTGGGTCTATAAAGAAAACTATTTTGCTATCCTTAATAAATGTTACAATTCTTTTGTGTCTGAGTGCCAACTGTTTTTGGTAAAGATAGTTTCACTCTGTGTAGGCAAAATACAAGGCCTGTGAAGTTAATTATCTTTTTAGAATACAGTAAGTCAATGCTTCTATCCAGGACATATCGGAGACGCACTCACTTGAGTGTGAACAAAGTTCTTAATAAATAAGGTGAGACTAAGAACAATGGTGTCTTTGAAAAATTTGGTTTCCTCCTCAGTAGAAATCTAATGACAAGGACTCAAAGGAAAGTTTTGGTATATGTTGCAAATTGAATTATTTTTTCCCTTTGGATTGGGCTAGACAGCTACTGATGTCCTTTCCAATTATGACATACCATCAAAGTAGAGTGCTCAAGGCACAGAAGATTTTTTTTTCTTTTTTAATATAATTTATTTAATATATTTAATTTTCAGCATTGATTTTCACAAGAGTTTGAATTAAAAATTTTCTCCCTATTTCTACCCTCCCCCACACACCAAAATGGCATATATTCTGGTTGCCTTGTTGCCCAGTCAGCCCTCCCTTCTGTCGCCCCACTCCCCTCCCATCCTCTTTTCCCTTCCTTTCTTGTAGGGCAAGATGAATTTCTATGCCCCATTGCCTGTGTGTCTTACTTTCTACTTGCAAGGAAAAACTTTTCTTTTTGTTTCTGAACATCTGTTTTTAAAACTTTGAGTTCCAAATTCTCTCCCCTCTTCCCTTCCCACCCACCATCCCTAAGAAGTCAAGCAATTCAACATAGGCCACATGCATATCATTGTGTATAACCCTTCCACAATACTCATGTTGTGAAAGACTAACTACATTTTCCTCCTTCCTAACCTATCGCTCTTTATCCAATTTTCTCCCTTGACCCTGTCCCTTTTCGAAAGTGTTGGTTTTTGATTACCTGCATTCCTATCTGCCCTCCTTTCTATCATCCCCCCTTTTTTATCTTCTTCCTCCTTCTTTCCCGTGGGGTAAGATACCCAATTGAGTGTGTATTGTATTCCCTCCTCAGGTCAAATCTGATGAGAGCAAGATGCACTCATTCCCCCTCACCTGCCTTCTCTTCTCTTCCTACAGAACTGCTTTTTCTTGCCACTTTTATGCGAGATAATTTACCCCATTCTATCTCTCCCTTTCTCCCACTCTCAGTATATTCCTCTCTCATCCCTTAATTTGATTTTATTTCTTCAACTCGCCCTTTGCCCCGCCCCCCTCTCTCTCTCTGTATATATATATATATATGTGTGTGTGTGTGTGTGTGTGTGTCTATATATATGTATATATACATACACATACATCATACATATATACATACATACACACATATACATATATATACACATACACATATACATGTATATGCATATTCCCTTCAGCTACCCTAATACTGAGGTCTCATAAATCAAACACATCATCTTTCCATGTAGGAAGATAAACAAAACAGTTCAACTTTAGCAAGTCCCTTGTGATTTCTTTTTCTTGATTACCTTTTCATGCTTCTCTTGATTCTTGTGTTTGAAAGTCAAATTTTCTATTTAGCTCTGTTCTTTTCACTGAGAAAGCTTGAAAGTTCTCCATTTTATTGAAAGTCCATATTTTGCCTTGGAGCATGATACTCAGTTTTGCTGGGTGAGTGATTCTTGGTTTTAATCCTAGCTCCATTGACCTCCGCAATATCGTATTCCAAGCCCTTTGGTCCCTTAACGTGGAAGCTGCTTGATCTTGGATTATTCCGATTGTGTTTCCACAATACTCAAATTGTTTCTTTCTGGCTGCTTGCAGCATTTACTCCTTGATCTGGGAGCTCTGGAATCTGGCAACAATATTCCTAGGAGATTTCTTTTTGGGATCTATTTGAGGAGGTGATCGATGGATTCTTTCAATTTCTATTTTGCCCTGTGGCTCTATAATATCAGGGCACTTCTCCTTGATAATTTCTTGAAAGATGATATCTAGGCTCTTTTTTTCATCATGGCTTTCAGGTAGTCCAATAATTTTTAAATTATCTCTCCTGGATCTATTTTCTAGGTCAGTGGTTTTTCCAATGAGATATTTCACATTGTCTTCCACTTTTTCATTCCTTTGGTTCTGTTTCATAATATCTTGATTTCTCATAAAGTCTCTATATTCCACATGGTCCAATCTAATTTTTAAGGTAGTATTTTCTTCAGTGGTCTTTTGGATCTCCTTTTCCATTTGGCTAATTCTGCCTTTCAAGGCATTCTTCTCCTTGTTGGCCTTTTGCAGCTCTTTTGCCATTTGAGTTAGTCTATTTCTTAAGGTGTTGTTTCCTTCAGCATATTTTTCAGTATTTTTTGGGTCTCCTTTAGCAAGTCATTGACTTGTTTTTCATTGTTATCTCACATCCTTCTCATTTCTCTTCCCAATTTTTCCTCTACTTCTCTAACTTGTTTTTCCAAATCGTTTTTGAGCTCTTCCATGGCCTGAGACCAGTTCATGTTTTTCTTGGAGGCTTTTGATGTAGGCTCTTTGACTTTGTTGACTTCTTCTAGCTGTATATTTCGGTCTTCTTTGTCACCAAAGAAAGAATGCAAAGTCTGAGACTGAATCTGGGTGTGTTTTCGCTGCCTGGCCATATTCCCTGCCAACTTAATTGACCCTTGAGTTTTTCAGCGGGGTATGACTGCTTGTAAAGAGTCTTATGTTCCAAGCTTGGGGGGTTGTGCTGTTGATTTCAGAGGTCTTACAGCCAGCTCTGCTACACCAGCACTCCTCCTTCCCCAAGAACCCCCAATCCAGACTAGACTTAGATCTTCAGCAGGCTCTGCACTCCTGCTCTGATCTGCCACTTAATTCTTCCCACCAGGTGGGCCTGGAGCCAGAAGCAACTGCAGCTGTAGTTCTGTGGCTGACCCACCTCTGCTGCCCCTGGGTCAGTGGCTGAACCAAACTCTATCCCCCTGTCCCCAGCAGCTTTTCCCACTAACCTTCTCTGTTGTCTTTGGTGTTTGTGGGTTGAGAAATCTGCTAACTGCGGCAGCTCACTGATTCAGGGCACTAGGGCCTGCTCTGCCTGGCTCCTGGTCTGGTTGGTCTTCATGGCCCACACTGGGCTCTACCCTGCTCTCCTCCGCTCCCAGTCCGTGCATGAAAACCTCACCCAGCAACCATCCAGGCTTTCCTGGGCTGGAGCCCTGCTTCCCTCTGCTCTTTTGTGTGTTCTACAGTTCTAGAATTGGTTCGAGCCATTTTTTACAGGTTTTTGGAGGGACTTGGCGGGGAGCTCATGCTAGTCCCTGCTTTCCAGCCGCCATCTTGGCTCCGCCCCAGGGGGTGGTGGCATAGAAGAATTTCAAAGAAAGTATAATGTAATGGAAAAGCAGAAATAATAAATGCTCGAAAGTTTGTAGACAATGCCAAATGGAGGTGAGATTAAATACACAGAGAAGAAGTCTTTGAAACTGGACTCGAATTATTTATGATGGATTTTCATGAATAGGTACATATGGAAGGCAGTTATGACAGATTCTGTTAATTGGGCTTTAGAGAATAAAATGGATTTAATTCCTAGTGCAGTGTCTTACACATTTGCACAAATTGGTGTTTAATAAATGATGAATGAAAAAAGAAAAAAAAATCATCAGTAACTGGGCTGTTCTTCTAAGATGTGTCCGCACCTAGTGTGATAGACAGATGGAGAAATAGATAGAAAGGTAGGTAGATAGATATATCAATAGATAGATAGATAGACAGACAGACAGACAGACAGAAAGACATTAAAGAGTGTGGAAGAAATATGTGCTGATATAAGAAAAGCTTTCTTACTAGGAAAAGGGAAGTCTCACATAAAATGAAATTTAAAAAAAAATCAACACCATAATGGCATTCCGTTAATATTTTTACTGAAATAAACTTTCTTTTATAAGTCTTTCCCAGAGGTAGAAGTAGCCCAGCAAATTTCAAGGTTTATTTAATTAACTGAAAATCAAAATATAACCTGAAACTGAAAATGAGCTCCTTGGTGTTTTAACTAATTGGCTACATCCTTAAACCACTTCATTTGCAGTGCAAATGCAATAGATATTTAAAAATTAATTGAAATGTTATTTCTGTGAACTTATATTATGAATGAAGACTCCATTATTGAGGGATAGAATTAAATTTCTAACAGAAATGCATACAATGATTTTCATAAGTTTAGTATTTATATTTTGATTTAAAAAAAAAATATTTGAACCCTCAAATGGGGCTGCCAGTTGGAACAGTGCATAGTGCAGGGCTTGGAGTCAGGAAGATCTACATCCAAATCTGTCCTCACACACTTACTAGTTGTATAACCCTGGACAAGTCACTCAACTCTGCTTGCCTCAGTTGTTCATCTGTAAAATGAGCTGGAAAAGAAAATGGCAAACCACTCCAGTATTTTTACCAAGAAAACCCCAAAAGGGATCATTAAGACTTTGCACATAACTGAAATAATTGAATAAATAGTGCCCTAAACAGAATCCTGGTATAGGAGAATCAGGAGCTTCAGAGCAAATACAGAAAGAAATTACAACAGAGATAATATAAACAGAGCAAATACACACAGTTATCAACAGACAGGTCTCTAACTATCTGACCAAAGAACTACATGGTTACCAGAGAGAGAGAGGCACCAACATCTGAGTTTTCAAAGTCAGGGGGTTCCAGTCACTACCCAGAGTCTTATCTGGTCAAATCACAGGACACTCCTCCAGTAAGTGAGATTCCCAAGCAAAATGCTAACCTCTGAGTTTATTTACCCTGTTCAAGGTCAAACGGTATCAGAACCATGCCACTCAGACCTGTATGAACTAGACTTTCCCTCAATGTAAACAGGCTATCAGAGATTCCCAATTTAATCAAAGAAACAAAGTCCAGACTCATCAAAGGCACTTGATTACAACAATGCTCCAAAAGAGAAAACAGTAAAAAGTCCCACCAAAATTACCAAGACAATACACCCCTTCCAGGGTCCTTCAATCAAAGTAGCCATGGATCCTGCAACAAATAGAGAACAAATACATTTCTATCCAATAAGGGAACTAAACTATAATATTTACAACATAACAAAACATATCATTCAGTATTATTCCCCAAAATACTTGTTTGCAATACAAACACCATCCACTCCTAGGTCACAGCAAGTTACAATCTCTTTTAGTCAATATAGAGTGTCCAATTAAAGTCCTTCTTGAGGATGTGTCCTTCTCCCCATATTGCCCTTCTTCCTGGTACCTTCAGGCTAGCATGCTTTAATTAGCAAAGTCCCAACACAAACAAAAAAGTCCAAATACAGTTCTCTTGGGAGTCTGTTCTCCCCACACAGTTCCAGCACATCCCTTCCAAGTCCTGAGGGGCAGCTGGGCAACAAAGCCAACAGAGTAGGGTCCTGGGGGTCTACAGCACTTTCTACCACCAGCCCAAGTCAATTCCACCCCCCCCCCCCGGTCCCAAATCATCCCTGAAGAAAGCAGCAAAAAAGCATACTCAGTGCCTTGCTGAAGTTTTCATCTTGCCCCAGGGCTGAAATCCAAACTCCTGGGTTCCTGGTCTTCCAGCTCCTGCTGGCTCTCTTGGCTTCTGATGGAATCCCCATGTAGGCAGCTCCCCACCCTCACATTTCCAAAGTTCTCACACAGGCAGTCCTCTGCTCCAGCTTGGTCAGTATGTTGGCAGCCATCTGCTTGTTTTCTCACCTCACCAACTGCTCCTACCTACTTGGCAAATAGGCCGTTCTCCGCTTTTTGTCTTGCTTCAACCACTGCTCCTGTTGAGTCTGTACAAGACAGTTCTCCACTCCTGTTTTGAGGCTCCACATACAACACAATCTCACGACATTCATCCCTTCAGCACAGTCCAGAGCCAGGCCAATTCACTCCAGCCCTGGCTCTGGCCATCCCCACCTTATTTTCCTCCCACAGCCTCTGCTCTGGCCTATCTCCTCAGGAGTGCTAGTGTATAGAGAAGGGGAAGGAGAGGTTATCTACCAGGGCACTTGCTCTATGCACCTGGGAAACCACTCCCATCACTGCTACTTGCCTATTCTCTTTCAGGCCTCTGGAACTCCCACAGAACCATAGTTACCACAAGTATAAAGAGCAACCCAATAGCTGGGAAACAGTCAACCACTATTTAAGTACCCCAAAACTCTATACTTTTCTTTTAGTCTGAAGATCCTGCATGACTACACCATTTTTAACAACAGTATTGCTAGCAGCTACTGTGGCTGTGTAAGACCAATTACACCAGCATACAGAAGGGCTGCCAACACAGGTTCTTTGATATGCTTTTCTAAGGAAAGCAACTTTTAGGAGTTAACATTCTCAGTTTAATTAAATATACATATATGATTCACTTTGTTCGGGGGGAAGAACAGCCCCCTGAACTTCAGGGCAAATACATACAGATATTACAAGCATACATTACAAACAGAGCAAATAACAAAAATCAGTCTATCCATAGCAATACGTACTTACCAGAGAAGGACCAATATCTGGGTTATCCAAGCCATGGGGAGCAGGGGTGGAGGGGTGTTTTTCAATGGCTTGCCCAGAGTCTTGTCACAAATACTCTTTCAATGAGTGTGCCCCCAAAGGCAAAACACCAACTTCTTATACCCTGTTCAGGACCCTGAGAGCTGAGGCCAACTTAGCATTTACAATGTGGGAAAGTTCTTCAAGCACTAGCACCATATCATATACATATCAATGACTCCTGATTTGCCTTAATGCTGAGAAACACTCCAAAACCAAAAGATCTGGTTTTACCTTCCTTATTAAAACAAAGGCAAGGCTCCTTAAAGGTACTTGATAACCTTAGCATCCCAAAAGAGAAGAACAGCAAAAAATCCTGCCCTGATTAACATTACATATATCAATCAAACTACCAAAAAATTATTTGACAGAGCTTGAAAAAAATAATTACAAAATCCATCTAGAAAAAGAAAGGTCAGGAATATCAGAACAATTAATGAAAAAAAATCCAAAAGAAAGTGGCCTAGAAATCCCAGATCTCAAACTATATTATCAAGTAGTAATCAGAAAACTATTTGGTATTGGCTAAGAAATAAAGTGGTAGATCAGGGGAATAGACTAGGCATACAAGACACAGTAGTCAGTTACCAAAGTAACCTAATGTTAGATGAACACAAAGACCATAGCCTTTGGGATAACAACTCACTATTTGACTAAAATTTTTGGGAAAACTGGAAAGCAATAGAACACAAACTAGGTATAGACCAACATCTCACACTGTATAGCAAGATAAGGTCAAAATTGGTGCATGATTTAGACAGAAAGGGTGATACCACAAGCAAATTGGAGGTGCAAGGCTTAATCTACCTGTCAGATCTATTGAGAAGGGAAGAATTTATGAGCAAACAAGAGATAGATAACATTATGAAATGTAAAGTAAATAATTTTGTTTATATTTTAAATTTAAAAGCTTTTGCACAAAGCCTATGTAAACAATATTAGAAAGAAAGCAGAAAGCTGGGAAATAATCTTTATATCAAATGTCTCTGATAAAGGCCTCATTTCTCAAATATAGAGAGAACTGAATCAAATTTATAAGAATATTTCATTCCTCAACTGAAAAATGGCCACATGGTTTGAAGTTTTCAGATTAAGAAATAAATGTCATCTATAGGCATATTAAGAAGTTTTGTAAGTAACTTTTCATTAGAGAGATGCAAATTAAAATGCAAATTAAAACAACTCTGAGGTACCACCACACACCTATCACCTATAAGACAAAAAAAAGGAAAATGATGAATGTTGGAGAAGATGTGGGAAAATTAGGACACTCATGCATTTTTGATGAATTTGTAAACTGATTCAACCATTCAGGAGAGCAATTTGGAACTATGCCCAAAGGGCAGCCAAACTGTGCATATCCTTTGATCTAGCAATAATATTACTAGGTGTGTATCCCAAAAAGATCATTAAAAAAAAGAAAGGGACCTACATGTGCAAAAATACTTATGGCAGCTCCTTTTGTCGTATCAAAATTTCAGAAATTGAGAGGATGCCCATCAGTTGGAGAATAGATAAACAAGATGTAGACTATGAATGTAATGGAATCGTATTGGGCAGTAAGAAATGATGAGCAGACATACTACAGAAAAAACTCTGGAAAGATTTGTAGGAATTGATACAAAGTGAAATGAGCAGAACCAGGAAAACTTCGTACACTGTATCAGCAATATTATGTGATCAGCTCTGAATGACTCGACTCTTCTCCACCATACAATGATCCAAGTCAATTACAAGGGATTCATGTTGGACAATGCTATTCATGTTCACATAAGGAACTAATGGACTCTGAATGCAAATCAAAATGTATTTTTTCCACTCATTTTGTGTTTTTTTCCCTTTTGCTCTGTTTCTTCTTTCACAACTGTGAATAATTTGGAAAAGTGTTTTACATGATAGCACACATATAACCTATATCAAATTGTTATGGTCATAATGTAATTGAAGATCTTTCCCACCCATTCAATAGGCCTCAGGTGGGGCCAGTTAAGAGAGGCAGACCCACGCCTTTGTGTGCCAATCAGTAATTAAAGATCTTTCCTACACTCTTTTGCTGATTGGGGGTGAAGCCCTTAGGCCCTAATAAGAACATATAGACCCAGGAAGTAGCTATTGAGAACTGAGAATTCAGAAGTCAGAAGAGAAGCCAGATTTCAGAATTCAACCCAAGGAGAAGAAGTAAGAACTCTGAGTCTACAGAGCTGTAGAAGAGAGAGCCGAGGGTAAAGTGGAGATCAGAGAGCTTCAGACCAGAGGACTGATGGGAGTGAGGACACAGGCAAGCAAATAGTTAGCATTCACGAGTGATTGTGAAGGTTACAGGACGACTTGGCTCTTTGCTGTAATACTGTGTTTTAATCTCCTTGTTGCTACATTGGGTCGGACTTACTGATTCTGTAATACAATTACTGCCCTATTGAATTGGAATTACTGGTTCTGGGATTTGATTCTTTGGTGCCTAAATAAGTGTTATACATCCACTGCCTTCTACCTAGAAAGTTTTTCATACTTTGTGATTCTGAACCACACAGGCATGTTCATGGTCATCCTTGAGGTCATGAATCTTGCCTTACTGATACAATTGTCACCATTTTCAGAAGAGGGAGAGTAGGGAGAGTTAAAATTTGGAACTCAAAATCTTGTAAAAATGAATGCTAAAAATTTTCTTGACATGTAACTGAAAAAAATAAAACGTTATTTAAAAAAAAGAAAACAGTACTGATAAAAGGAAAATGCAAGACAAATCTCTTCATTTGAAATTGTATTTGGTTATGAGACGTTTGTGTGTAAGGTGGGAAAAAGCAGAACATGCCAGAACTTTGAGCTCATATTTCAAGCTTGTATTCTGTTGAACAACCACTGGTACTACCATCTTTGTGAGGAAAGTAATATGTTTAGAAAGGAGATGATGCCAGCTTCCATAGGATGTGATTTCTATGGGCTACAGTCTAATGCTTCCCCCTGATCATTTTTTTTAATAAAATGAGAGATTTTGAGTAGCCTTATATTTCCAGGTTCCAGAAGAAGATGAAGAGAAGAAGACATTCTTTTATCTTATATAATTTAATTTAGTGACATACTGTTTCAATACTGCTTACAAAACATACCTATGCCTCCCTTATTTTCAAAAAAGTCACTTGATCTGACCACCCTGCTCTTACCCTATATCTCTCCTCCTTTTAATAGCTAAATACTTGTATCAGTAAGGCAAGATTCGTGATATCAGTGCTGACCATGAATATGCCTGTATAGTTCAGAATCACAAAGTATAAGAGACTCTATGTAGAGAAGGCAGAAAAAGCGAAACATTTATTCAGATACCAGAAGATCAAATCCCAGAATTAATAACCCCAAATCTCCATAGCAGTAATTGTATTCCAAAACCAGTAAGTCCACATCAATGCAACAGAAAGGAGATTAAAACACAGTATCACAACAAAGAGCCAAACCATCCTGTAACCTTCCCTTCTGCTAGGACCTTCTTGTAAACACTCACTCACTAGTCCTAACTGTATACTTGCCTGTCTCCTCTCCTCCTGCAGTTCTGAAAGCCCTTTAAGTTCACAGAGCTCTCTAAGTTGTCTCTCACACAGTTCTCTCTTCTTCTTACAATTCTGCCTTCTATGCAGCTATCTCATCTCTGCTCTCCACACTTCTCTAGTCTCTGCAGCTCTCAGTCTGAGCTTAATGGCTACATACAGGGTATCTATGTCCTGTGCAGGCCTGGGGCTTAGCACCTAGTAGAAAATGGGTGTAGGCCTGGGGCTTGGCACCTAATAGCAAAAGGGTGTGGCCCTGCCTACAAGCAAGCCTCTCCTAATCAAGCTTCCCTTAACTAGCTCCACCTGAGGCCTACTGAGTGGGCAGGGAAGATCTTTGCTCACATTAGCACCACAACACCTTACAATGGACATCTACAATAGGTGCCTCTACTTCCTCTCTTTTTACTAACTTCCTGGCTCTCTACTGTCTTGTTTCTGACTTTATTATTCAGCTAAAATGTTCTTGACAAAATTAACTGTCTTCTTAATTACCAAATATAATAGCCTTCTTAAAATCTTCAACTTTCTAGATATTTTCTAGGCTTCAACACTGTTGATCACACTTTTCTCCTTCATATTCTCTTTCCTCTTTTTTTTTTAACAGTGCTATCGCCTAATTCTTTTCCTATATATCTGATCAATCTTTATTAGTTTCCCTTTTTGGATCATCATCCAGTTCATCCCTGCCTATAGAAACATTTCATAATGGGTCTTCTTCTTTTCTCTTTTTGAACTATTTTGCTAGACCATCTTAGCAGCTTCCATGGATTAAATTATCAGCTTAGTACAGATGATTCTGAGACATTTTTGTCCAGCCCTTGGTTCTATCCTGAACTCCAGCCTCAAATCTATCTCTGTTGTCTTATAGATATCTTAAACTTAACCTGTCCCAGACTGAACTCATTATGTTTTCCCTATAACCAACCCCTCTTCTTAAATTTTCAAGTACATTCATAGGTACTACCATTCTCCCTGTCACCCAGGCTGCAAATTTATGCAACAACTTCAACTCCTTACTCTAACCCCTCTCTTGTCAAATCAATTGGCAGGTCCTGTAGTTTTTGCCTCAGTGAGAGACGAGAGGCAATACATGCATGGTGAGTCAAATTATCAACACCACTTTGACCACCATCTCCCCTCAAACTTTGATGGAATAGCCCAGGAGCCTGACAAAAAAAAATACTTTGCAATGGCAATATTTCAAGCTCAGTTTCTGTAGCCACCAAGAAGGAAGGAAAGATGTCTGTGGACATGTTTGCAACAAAAGCTTTGGTACATTTGAAGGGTTCAGCATCAGTAAATGACATTAAAGAAGAGGCACTACCATCTGCTTAGGTATTGTACTCTAAAAAATCTGAGAAGTTTACATTTGATTTGCAATTGAAACCTTACATGTGTGATATATGCCCCTTTAGAGTGTGAACTCCTTAAGAGCATGGATTGATTTGCTCTTCCTTTCCTATTGCCAGGATTTAGCACAACATATTGCACACAGTAAGGGCTTATTGAATACTTTGTTCATTTATTTGTTCATTCATACATGTTCCCCTCATATATCAGCCCCTCTCATTCAATTTTCTTATATTGCTACCATCCTGGTGCAGGCTTTCATAAATTCATGCTTGGAGTATTACAATGGAATTTTGATTCTTCTCCCTGTTTCCAATCTCTATTAACACCTCTCTATCTTCTGCTGTCATACTCCTCTTCTTAAGTACCCAAACCTATTTATCAGTACTAAAAAAATTCACAAAATTAATGGAATAAAGATGAGAAGAGTCTATTTTACCCAACTAGTTGCCAGGAAAAACAATCAGCCTAAATGAAATAAATGAATACTTAAAATGTGAAATACCCAAATTCATGGAACAAAAATACTAAAATTAAGCAGTCCAATTTGAGAAAGAACTTGAACATGCAAATTGAATTGAAACAATTGAAAAAACAGATTGAACAATAAATTTCAAAGAAACTGAAAACTTTGAAGAAATGGATTCATGAATTCTATCAAACTTTCAAAGTTCAATTAATTCTGATATTAATTTTTAAATGACAAGAGATCCTATGAAATCCTTTCTATGACATAGATATGATCTTGATACATAAACCAAGAACAATCAAAACATGAAAATAAAACTAGGGTCCAATATCCCTAATAAGTTAAGATGTAGAAAATTTAAATAAAATTTTAGCAGAAAAGTCTCAAACAGATTTTCCCAGAAATTATGTGCTATGTACAATACATTATATAATTACACTATATTATGATTGTCCACAATACATTATGACAATGTTGGATTTACATAAGAGCTGCTTTTTTAATGTTAGGAAAACTGCAAGCTTAATCAGATATTAATAACATAATTAATAAAAATAATAATGATATTTTAGTAATTGCAGGAAAATATTTTGAAAAATATGATTACCATTAAAAGAACTAGAAAAATAGGAGTAACTTGAGATAGGAATAGAAAGCTTAGAAATAAATACATTTTTCCTCTAAATTATAAATAGTATATATCTAAAATTAAGAGTTACCAAGACCTGGAGACAGAGTAGAATATTTCATAGTAAATGTAGAAGTGAAACAGAGATGTCCCTTGTCATCATTTCTATTTCATATAAGAAACATTGATTATATCAATAAAATAAAAAATAGAGAGAATAATTAGGTAAAAGAGAAACAAACTGATGACTTTTTGCAGAATCATGTTAGTTTACTTGAAAAACTGCAAAGAGAAATTAATTGGAAAAATAACTTTGAATATTTCCTGTGGATAAAATAAACCCATGTAAATCATTAATATTTTTAAATAGTGTCAATGACACTATTTAAATGACACCCAACAAGGAAAGATATAGAAATTCATAGAAATTCCATGTTAAATTACTACAGAATACCAAAAAGTACTTGGGTGTCTATCTTCCAAGATAAACAGAAAAAAAAATATAGAAATACAAGCTGAGAGTCAGAAAGATCTGAGTTCAAATGAAGCCTCAAACACTTACTTGCTGTGTGACTTTGGGCAAATAATTTAATCTGTCTTTTCCTTGGTTTCCTCAACTGTGAAACAAAGATAATAACCAGACCTATTTCCCAGGGCTATTGTGAGGATTGAATGAGATTATAATTGTAAAACATTCAGGGCAGAGCCTCACATATAGTAAGCTATAGTGGTTACATAGAAATAAGAAGCAATAAATGATAATATTACTTTAAAATTGGTAAAACAATGATTATATATTGTAATATAATAAAAAGGACAGTGCCATCTAAATCAATTTATTTTTTCTATGCCATACCAAATTTCCAAAGAATCACTTTAAAGAACCAGAAAAAAAATAAAGAAATTCATATAAAAAATAAAATGATCAAGAATTGCAAGAGAAATAAAGTAAAGAAATGGAAATTATAAAGATTTAGCAATGTCAAATCTCAGCCTACATTACAGAGCAACAATTCTCAAAGTAATTTTATACTGATGAAAAATAGAAAGAACAATGGGTGGAATAGATTACATACATACCATACAGAAGCAAATGTACCTAGTGCCTTAGTATTCAATAAACGCAAAGGTCTAAGCTAATTACTGTGTGACAAAAAATGATGGGAAAATTGGAAAACATTTTGGAAGTAATTGGATTTAGATTAATACTTCACACCTTATCCAAAGTTAAACTCCCAACAGGTATTTTACCAATATATAAAAGATCATATAATGAACAAATAGAAAAACTTTAGAAAATTACTTAACAGATATGAATAGAGAAAAGTTCATGACCAAATAGAGAAGATGACAGATGATAAAATTAATAATTATTATTAACATGAAATTGTAAAACCTTTTCACCCAAGCAAATCTATTAAAGCCAGGATTAAAGAGGGGGGAAGAATTGACTAGGAAAATCAAAACACATCAATAGAAATAGAAAAAAAATAGAATAATAATATATATTTATGTAGCACTTTAAAGTTTGCAAAGTGCTTAAATATATGATGTCACAGGAGCCTCAAACGATCCTTTGAAATGGGTTTTACAAGAACTATTTTCTCTTTATCTAGTTGGTGAAACTGAGGTACAGACATGTTTTAAGCTACCACGACCACATTGTAAACATCACAGCTGTCATGTGAACTCGGGTTTTGCTCAGTCCAAGTTAACACTATCCTCTGTAGCTTATTTGTTGCCTACTAGAGCTTTGTAGGTGAAAGTTGAAAAATCACTGATGGAGTTGGTACAGAGCCAATTCTTACTCAGGTGTGGATTGGTTTTGGTGGTCCTTGAGACTACTTTCAGAACAACTGAAATTACCTCTTTCACATGACAGCTTTTCAAATACTTTGAAACAGCTATCATGTCATCCCTTACCCTTCTCTTCTGGCTAAATGTATCCAGCTCTTTCAACAGTTGCCCACATGACATTGTTTTCAGTTCCCTTCCTCCCTATCACAGAACACAATCAGTCCTCTCTGGATACATTGCAGTTTGACATTTTTGCCTCTAAATATGTCTTCCTTAATTGAAGATAGTATTTAAGATGTATAATGATCATCTTATCTCCCTTGATCTGGATACAATTTTACTAATAAATACTGAATGAAAGAGCTTTTATGGCAGCTGTGTGATACTTTTGACTTTTATTGATCTTATAACTGGCTAAGATGCTAAGGATTCTTTGTATTTTCCATAAAATTGACATGATATTCAGGATGCCTATCCTATACATCAGTAATTAATTTTAACCTCAATTCAAGACTTTCCATTTATCCTTTCAACACCCCATCATGATTGTTTTTGGCCTTGGGTTTTAGCTGCCAGGGTTATTTGGAGTCTTGATTCTGTAATCCAATTGATTTCCCCATACTCTATAGCTTTGGTTTCATGGTTGTTGATAACATTTTCTTTTACAGTCATCCAAATAGTTCAGAAAAATTAAAATTTTTGAACAGTACAGGGTAAAAGACAGAACCTTTTGACGATTATAAGTCACCTCTATCCAGGTTACAATTTCTAATAAATTGGGTAAAAATTTGGGTAAAAATTCAATAAGCTGTAAATTCACCTAACATGTCTATCCCATACTAACTATTTATATTGCATTCTAAATATCACGTGTAACCCTTGTCCAATGCCTTGCTGAAACCCAGAAATATTGTTGGTACTGCTTCCATAGCTGAGTAGTCTAATAGAAGAAACAGGAAATTCATTTCTAGAAGCCATATTAAGAGTTTACTTTTGTAGAAGTTATTAGTGAACCATTCATATTACAGAGCCTTCACTAGTCATATAGACACTTAATAGCCCCAGAAAGAGCACTAGATTTGGAATTGGATAATATGGATAATAAGTTCTAGATCGGCAATCATTTCATAGTCATGGAATCACCTTCCCATTTCTGCCCATCCAATTCCTAGCTATAATTCCAGTTTAGCTGTATGATGATGAGCAAGTCAATTAAACTCTCTGAACTTTGGCTTCTTTGTCTATAAAACTAGGATAATAATAATTTCACTGCCCACATATTAGTTTTACATTGAGGGAAGAACTTTATGAACTATAAAAAAAGATTTATTAATGTGATCTCTTATTTTTTTAGGTCATACAGAGTTAGTAGGCAGAACCTCCCTTTCCATTGTGAAACGGGATTGAAAGTGAAACCTCTGACATTATCCAAGGTGAGTTAGGATATAAGCTAAACAAATTCCATCACCATATTCAAATAGATTCTGAAATCATATGGAATTGGTAAATATGTCTCCAATGATATTAAACATACAGATAAAAAATCAATGCCATTTAAATGCTTCTAAACATATATTTTGAATCTTATATGGTAAAAAACAGAAAATTGGGATTTTTTTTTCATTTATCATATTGGTCATTTTGAATCACAAATTCTAGAAGGGGATCAGATTTTATCCTGAACAAATTGAGTCATGCATATAATACTGACATGATGTTTCTCTCCTCAAAACTTAACTTATTGTTCAAGACAAATTATTTCCTATTTTCATATTTTGGAAAAAAGAAATTCTTTCCACTTGTACATCAAAGTAACTCAAAGTCAAGATGTTCAAGATTGACTTCATCACATTTCTGAGAAATGTGCTTCTTTGTGATATCCCTTTTTCTGTTACTAATACAATCATCTTGTCACCTAGGCTTAAAACTTGTCAGTCACTCTTTCATCACCTCTCACCATACAAATGAAAAACCTTTTAATGGTTACAGAACTAAATCCATACTAATATTCAAGATTTTCTGCAGTCTAGAACTAAATCACTTGTCCTGAATTTTCTCACATGGCTCAATAGTATTGCAGAATCACAAAAGATTCCTGTAGAACAGTGGCAATTTAATCAAAAGAGGTAGTAGTCAAACAGGAATCTTTCTGCAACATCTACAAAAAGTGCTTATCCATACTTTCCTTGAATATATCTAGAAAGTAAAAGTTAATTACCTCCCAAGGCATTCTATTCCATTTTTTAGATAGCTCACAATGTAAGGAAGATTTTTTTTCGTATACCAAACCAAAAATCCTTCTCCACATCTTGCATCAATTGGTAGTTTTACTCCCTATGGACAAACAGAATAAGCTTAATTACAGATAGATAGATAGATAGATAGATAGATAGATAGATAGATAGAGATAAAGACATAAATATCACTATATATACATATATATTCTGTTATCAAAGAAAACTATAATTTGTAAATTAATAAATGGTTAAATGACAGGAACAGATATTTCTCACAGAAAGAAACACAAGCTAACAACAGGCATAAGAAATATTTTCCAAATAACTAATTATTAGATAAATGTATATTAAGGCAGTTCTGATGTAAGACCTCAGATCAATCCAATTGGAAAGATGTAAAAAGGAAAATTGCTATTTTTGGAGAGGATGTCAGAAAATAGGCACATTAATGTACAGTTAGTGGAATGATAAATTGGTATAGCCAGTTTGGAAAGCAATTTGGTACTAAATGTAACAAGTCACAAAACCGCATTGACTCAGTCATATCTCTTCTAAACCTCTGCCCAATGAAATAGAAGAAAAATGAAAAGGATTCACATGTACAAAAATATTTTAACAAAAACTTTGTGATAAAAAGGAAAAAAATGGAAACTAAGGAGAGGGGCATCAGTTAGGAAAATGGCTAAACAAATAATGTTATATGAATGTAAGAGAATACTATTGTGCCATGAGAAGTGACAAGATACAAATTCAAAGAAATTTTGAAGACTTGTATGACCTGATGCAGAATGAAATACCAAAACAAGAATAACTTATATAGTAATGACATTATAAGACAACCAACTTTGAAAATATTATCAATGCAAAGATGAATCACAATCCCAGAAGCCCAATAATGAGGCATTTTTCCCCTTCTTGACCAGAAGATGACACATTTGAGAAGCAGAATGGTATATGCACCTCACATATTATTGATAAGGTCAGAGTTCATTGAAATTAGGTTCTTCTTCATCATGGACACCAATCCCTCAATGTAGTTAAGATTACCTTAATCCATTCAGAACTTATATTACATTAAAAATTTCAGGTCTTTTCCAACTGACCTTTTGCCAAGCCATAACTCCTTCAACTTCAACTTAAGTTTTTGGGATTTTTTTTTGAACCAAGGTATAGGACTTTGAGGTAGCTAAGTGGTACAATTCATAGAGCACAGGACTTGAGGTAGGAAGTTTCCTTTTCCTGAGTTCAAATCTGGCCTTAGAAATTTACTAAATGTGTGACCCTGCACATGTCACTTAACCCTATTTGGCTCCATTTTCTCATCTGCAAAATAATCTGGAGAAGGAAATGACAAACTACTTCAGTTTCCTTGCCAGGAAAGCCCCAAATCAGGTCAAAAACGTTGGACATAACTGAAAAACAAGAAAAATAGGATTTTGCACTTATTTCCATTGCCTCCTTTTGTTGTCTCTTAAGATTACTTTAGATTTTTATTCTGCCATCCAACAGATTAACTATGACTCCCAAACTTGTGATATCAGTAAATGTGATAAGCATGCAGTTTATGATTTCTATTAAATAATTTACCAATGTTACTTTGTAAAGGGTCAAGGATGGACCCGTGGAACACACTGCTGAAGTTTTCTCTCCAAGTTGACATCAATCCATCAATTACTCTTGTGAATGTCAATTTATCCAAATAGTTCCAAATCCTCCTTACCACATCATAGTATAGGCTATATTTTGTTTTCTTATCCAAAAAGATAATATGAAAAAACCTTATGAAATGTTTTGTCCTTGTCTAAACATAGTATTTCTACATGCACACACACATGCACAGACACTCATACACACATGTTCACCTGGTACTACATATGCACACATATGTATGTATGCATGTATATGTGTGTATGTGTATAATATATTATATCATATGTGAGTGTGGGTGTGTATTTCCTCCAGAGTTTTTATTTCACTTCTTTAAATCTTAATTTCTTCTAGGAACTCTCATAGTCCTTATGGCTGAAATATTGTTCCCCTCTGAAGCTCTGATTTTCCATATTTTCAACTAATGATCTTCTAATGGGTTTACCTCTTGGATATCTCTTTGCTCATAATATTTCTCCATACTATTTATCAGATTTTTCTCTTTATTCATCTAATTTAGTGCCTGATTAAGGAGTTGATCCTTTTGTTATGATGATCTTCTTCTCTCACTCTTGGATATTCTGGTCTGGCCTGATTTGTCTTCACCTCAAATTTCTCAGTTCTTCCCATATTCACCCACTGTAAGGTTTATGGGGAATAAGATCTTCCCCGCCCATCAATAGGCCTCATGTGGACCCCATAAAGGGAAGCTTGCTTGCTTGTAGGAAGGCTTACACACTTTTTCCTAATTTCTAATTAGGTACTGAGTCAGGAGGGTTGGGATGCCTTTTGGCTCTGAGCCTATTAGCTGAAAGAGTATATCTTCTTAGAGGTAGGTAAGCTTTTTTGCTTTGGGTGCGGGGGTGGGTTGCTTACAAGAAGGGTCTTGTGATTCCCTGGTTGAGACTCTGAGTGGCCATATGTTCATAACTCCCTGACTGCTCAGAGGTAAAGGGTATTTTGATTTAGTGGTGGATGCAAAGTATATAGCAGTTTTGTTTTGATTCATTGTTTTTTTTCTCTGCTCTGTATTTTCTGTTTGTATTTTACGTAATTGAAGAAGATTGTTGACCCCAAAACAACTATCTTTCCTAGCAAAACAGATCTAATAACCTATGCTAGCAGTCATCCTGGCTGCACTAGTGTGGTTGCCACTATGCCCACTTACCTGGATATGTCTATACTTAGAGGAACAACTAGATCCATTTCCTGATCAAAGCATTATATTCATTTGCCCAACCTGAGTTCTGATGCAGGCTTCCATCGCCCTCTGTCACTCTAGGAATTCCAAAGTTTAGGTATACTTGAACGTTTCTACTCCCCCAAATCCTCTGTGGTCCTGGTATTGCTTCTGGCTTTTAAAACATGTTAAGCTGAGATCATACATGGTTTCCTGTCAGGATGTTTCTTCTTTTGTTTTCATCTTTTTTGTCATTTTTGTCAAATTATAAATTAGAAGGAGCTTAATGATGTCTTTGATTTTCTTGATAATTATTTGATCTAGTAGCCTTTTATGGTTAGTGTTCACATATATATTGGGGAGCTAAGATCATCTATGACCTATCACGCCACCAACTTAACCAGAATCCTCTAATTTAATTTTCTTACATAAATTCTATGTATCTTTGCTTTAGAAGTATTTGTTTTCCCGCCAGGAATTTCATATGCTTCTCAGAATCAGCCTTATTTGGTGAATACTATGATTTAGAGCAAATAACTCAAAATGATCAGCTATGGAGCATAGGAAGAATAGCCTAATTTTTACATATTTCTTTATAGTTTACAAAGTTCCTTCTTCAAAACAACTCTTTGTAGTAGGACATGAAAGGTCTATTAGGCCAATTTAATTCATGAGAAAGCCATATCTCAGTCAGACTTTGTCAATTACCTGTGGTCACATGGATCATAGTTGGCAAAAGCACAACTCATACCCAGTTTCCTGATTCTAAAAGTAGTGAATTTTCCACTACAGATCACTTTGTATTCAGCCTACCTATCACATCTCATTCTTCCTCTGAAGTAATAGGAAATTTCAATAAAGTGGTGATTAACTAATTTTATTAGTCTTTTGACTTTTTAAGGGATAGAGAAATCACCCTGGGTGCAGCTCTGAGCGCATCATAATTCCTTAATTAAGAGGTGTTGAATGAATTGATATTTAGCAAAGTTGACACTTCTAAGCTTTCATCTCATAGTTTTCCATTCATCATTTAGCTTTTCTATCATGCTGACAGAATCTATTTGGTCAGCTTAGAATTAGATGCTCATCTAGTGTCATGTAATTCACTAATTTTCTGAAATTTAAAGTTATTTAACAGAAAAAAATTGTTGAATTCTGTGACTCAGTTAATTTTCAACATTAAGGATACATTCATCATGTTACCTGTCTGCATCTTCACTAAGGTATTCACAGATATTAATTTGAATAATCATTCCATTCTGTGCTCCTGCCAATTATGTTGGAAAGATTATTTCCACCTTTCTGATAAAGAAACCAAGGTATGCAGTATTGTCAATGTTTCCATACCAAAGTGACAAAGCATTGAACCCCAGAACACTATTTCATCTTGTAAAAGCTAGTGTTTTTCACTGACAATAATACAGGAATATAATATTTACTCTGATTTGTTCATTGAATAAGCCCATTCCCCATGGTAGGGATACTGTAAGAACAAATATATAAGTACCAAAAAAAACACCTGGATAGCTCATAATGTGGTGATGAAGAAAGGGGGAAACATTTCTTGCTATGCAGTGCTCTATTGAAGTATACCAGCAATTATTAAGGACTTATAAGGACTAATTAAGGACTTAGGCACTGAGATAAGCCCTTGGAATACAAATACAAGAAGAAAACATGATGATTCCTGCCCTCAGGGGACTTAAATTCTAATAAAGAAGACAACTGGCAAAAGGGAGCTAGAAGAAGAGGGAAAAGAAGAGATAAACGGTTGCATGGGGGCGTTGTAGGGAAAGTTTGATAAAGTAAAAAGTACAATGTGGAGAAAATGAAGACACTTGCAGCCTAAGCCTTTTCCTTAACATGTAGTTTTGAGTAGGAAGAAGCCAATCAAAGGATGCTTCATATAGTTCTGTACATAAGAGTTAATGTATACATCAACCTAATTTCCATCGTGGTGGTAAAAAGTTCATGGGTAGATATCAAATATATGAGTAACATAAAGTGCATTCTTTTTATGTTTATCTTAACAAAGATTCAATTAAATAAACATTTATAAGCACTGGAGATACAAATAAGAAAAATAAAAACAGCTTGTGCCTTCAAGGAGTTTACAATCTACTGGGGAATGGAAATACAGAAAAGAAAGTTGTAATGGATGGAACAGGGAGGAGAGACACCAAGGGATATCTTTTTCCATGGATTTGAAACCAGTCAGAGCTGCAGATCATTCAGATGCAGTGAACCAGAAGTCCAGTTTCTTCTTTCTATAAAGGAAGGCTTTGGAAGTGATATAGTACTCCATCCTGCAGCTATACAATCAGAGGGGACAGGAGGCTGAGGGAGGTAGTACCCAAGCTTTGAGTTAGCAACACAATAATGGATTAGAAGTGATGAGTTTATCTCAGGTGGGGGATAGTGTTCCATGGAGTTGAAACTATGTGGTGTTTTATCAGTATCTATGACTTTACATACACTAATGATATTTAATTTTCTAAGAGATGAAAAAAGTGTCCTCAAAGTTTTAAAGTCCACACAACAGGACCCTAGTCCTTTCTTAACAATTTCAGTCTAATAGAATACAGATCAGACAAGATCTCATTTCAACAAAATTTGCCTCCACAATAATATCTGTGTATCACCTCCTTCACATATGTACTCGTCTCTGTTTTTGGAAAATAAAATCATAAAAAAGGTTCCGTTGTGTCCTTGAAGTATGGTAAAATTTTCACAAAAATCAAAATGTTAAAGGTTCCATTGGATGAGGCAGCGATGAGTTGTTTACTGTGATCTTGTTAATTCTGAACAAGTTTGGAGACTCATATCCCAACCTTTCACTCTAATCATCAGAACCATGAGAAAATGAATCAGTATTACTGAGGTTAAATCATATAGCTTGAAAAGCCATCAATTAAAGCTACTAATAAATGATTTATTTGTGTTGCCACAGATTTTAAGTCTTAGTCTTCATACATGTGTTCTTTTTAATAAATTTCTTTATTTTTATTTTCAATATACATTTCCACAAGTTTTTGAGTTCCAAATTTTCTCCCCAGCTCTCCCCTACATCCCATCCCAAGATGGCATGCATTCTGATTACACCCCACCCTTACCCTATTCCCCTTACATTCTTTTAGGGCAAGATAGATTTCTATCTCCCAATTGCATGTAAAAACAATTTTTAATGTTTGTTTTCAAAATTGAGTTCCAGATTCTCTCCCCTCTTCCCTCCTCACCCCATTCTCATTGAGAAGGCAAGCAATTCAATATAGGTTACACATGTGTAATTATGCAAAACATTTCCGTAATAGTCATATTGTGAAAGACTATATTTCCCTCCATCCTATCCCACTCCCCATTTATTATATTTTCTCCTTTGAGCTTGTCTCTTTTCAAAAGTGTTTGCTTCTGACTACCCGTACCGCAGTCTGCCCTCCCTTTTATCATCTTCCCTCTTATCCACTTCTCCCCTACTTTCCTGTAGGGTAAGATAACCAATTGAGTGATTATGTTATTCCATTCTTAAGCCATATCTTATGAAAGTAAGGTTCACTCATTCCTTTTCACTTCCCCATTTTCCCCTCTATTGTAACAGCTTTTTCTTGCCTCTTTTATATGAGATAATTTACTCTTTTCTCTCTCTCCCTTTCTCCTTCTCCCAATATATTCCTCTCTTACCCCTTGATTTTATTTTTTAGATATCACCCCTTCATATTCAACTCATCCTGTGCTTTCTCTCTCTCTCTCTCTCTCTCTCTCTCTCTCTCTCTCTCTTTCTCTCTTTCTCTCCATACACACACAAAGACAAATACGTATATACATACTTACATATATATATATGAATATATATATATATGTATGTATGTATATATATATATATATATATATATATATATATATATATATATAATATATATATATATATATATATATATATATATATATATATATATATATATATGAAAGGTCTCATGAGCTATAAATATCATCTTTCCATGTAGGAATGTAAACAGTTCAACTTTAATAAGTACCTTGTGATATCTCTTTCCTGGTTACCTTTTCATGCTTCTCTTGAACCTTGTATTTGAAAGTCAAATTTTCTATTGAGTTCTGGTCTTTTCATCATGAATGCTTGAAAGCCCTCTATTTCATTGAATATCTATTTTTCCTCTCAAGGATTGTACTCAGTTTTGCTGGGTAGGTGATTCTTTAATACTTGCTCCTTTGACCTCTGGCATATGTAGTATTAATGTGATCAAAGATCTTCTCCACCCATTCAATAGGCCTCAGGTGGGGCTAGGTGGGAAAGCTTAATTATATCTTTGTTTATAAGTAGGCCTAAATCCTCTACTTACTAGGTATTAAGCCAATTTAGGTGGGAAGCCCTTAGGGAAATAAGGGGAGTTTCTAAGACCAGAGCTAATGGTATGGGCATGGAGTTCTAGTCAATCATTAATTCAGCCAATCAGAGACCTCATTTCTAGCCAATCAGACACCAACTAGGACTTTATATAAGGAGAGCCCAGAGAGTGAGAGAACCAGAATTGAAGAGGGACAGAGATGAGAAGAAGACATTGAGGCAGCAGACAAGGCAGTATCGAGAGGGTGCTGATGAGCAGACATTGAAAGAGCCAGTGTTCACATGGAGCTGCAGAAGAGAGTGCTGAGCTGAGGGTTCGGGTTCATGAGTGATTATTTACAGGAAAGCCCTAGGTGAAGGTAAGGTTACAGGATGATTTGGTTCCTTGCTGTAATACTGCGTTGTAATTTCCTTATTGCTTCTTTGACCTGGGCTTACTGGTTTTAGAATATAATTACTTCTATATCAGATTGGAATTACTGCTTTTGGGATTGGATTCTCTGTTGTCTAAATAAATGTTATACTTCCTCTGCCTTCTACCTAGAGATACTTTGGGATTCTGAACCATTTAGGCATATTCATGGTCATCCTGGAGGTCATGAATCTTGCCTTACTGATACAGCATATCATATTTCAAACCCTTAGATCCCTTAATGTAGAAGCTGCTGCATCTTGTGTTATCCTGATTGTGTTTCTGCAGTACTCAAATTGTTTCTTTTTGGCTGCTTGATCTGGGAATTCTGGAATTTGGCCACACTATCCCTAGGAGTTTTCCTTTTGAGATCTTTTTCAAGAGGTGATTGGTGGATTCTTTAATTTTTTTCTATTTTACTCTCTGGCTCTAGAATATCATGGCTATTTTCCTTGATAATTTCTTGAAAGATAATGTCTAGGCTCTTTTTTGGATCATGGCTTTCAGGTAGTCCAATAATTTTTAATTCTTCTCCTGGATCTATTTTCCAGGTCAGTGAATTTTTCCAATGAGATATTTCATGCTGTCTTCTATTTTTTTCATTCTTTTATATCTCTTTTATAATTTCTTGATTCCTCATAAAATCATTGGCTTCTTTTTGCTCCATTCAAATTTTTAAGGTCTGATTTTCATCAGTGAGATTTTGTACCTCTTGCTTTTTAAGGCATCCTTCTCCTCATAAGCTTTTTGGACCTCTTTTGCCATTTGGGTTAGTCTATTTTTTAAGGTGTTATTATCTTCAGTTTTTTGGGGGGTCTCCTTTAGTAAGCTGTTGACTCATTTTTCATTATTTTCTTGCTTAATTTTCATTTCCCTTCCCAATTTTTCCTCTACTTGTCTTACTTGATTTTCAAAGTCCCTTTTGAGCTCTTCCATGGCCTGAGAACAGCTCATATTTTTCTTGGAGGCTTTGGATGTAGGAACTTTGACTTTATTATGCTCTTCTGGTGGTATGTTTTGATCTTCTTTTTATCCAAAGTAAGATTCTATTGCCTAACTTTTTACACCGTGTGCTCATTTTCCCAGCCAATTACTTGTCTTTTGAGCTCTTTGTTAAGCTAGGACTCTGCTTCTGTGGAGAGTGCTCTGTCCCAAGTTTAAGGGGTTTTGCACAGCTATTGTCAGTGATATTTCTAGGCACCTGGTAATTTTTTTAAGCTTTTCTAAGGTAGTATGGTCAAAGGAGAGGTGTTTATTCCTCTCCTGGCCTGTTCTCTAGTCTGTGAGTGACCACAAGCCCTCTTTTCTGCCTTGGAACTGTGAGGAGGATTTTCTCTCCACAGACACCATAAGCTCTGCCATGCCAGAGCTTCTCCTCACCCCAGGACTACCACCCAGGACTATGACCCAGACCCAGGCTGGGCAAAGGAAGAGAATCCTGCTTCAGTGCCAGCAAATAGATCCATGTAATCCCCCTCTAATAAGCCACTTGCTTCTCCCACTGTCTGTGAGCCTGGGGTGCTCCCACCTCCTCTGCCCTGGGGCTGGAACATACTCTTCTCTCACTCATGTCTGACAGGGTTTCCTCACTGACCTTCTTCTTTGCTTTTGGAATCTGTGGGTTGAGAAGTCTGGAAACCACCACAGCTGCCAGTGATTCAATCCCCTGAGGCCTGCTCTGGCCCAGTCTGTGCCCTGTTGTTCTTTTATGAGGTAAAGATGTGGCTCAGTGTACCAAGCATGTTGATAACAAGACTAAAAGAAACATTGCTAAATATCCCATATTTTGATGTATTTTACCTCAAGCCCTTTGTGTTTACAGGATCTGGATTGCCAGAAAGAAGAAGAACTTACTGTAGACTTGGGCGTAGATACCATATGAGACAAGCAGGAATTCGTGGCAGTCTTTTTGTCTGCCTACAGGCACCTAGGCATTGCAGCTCTGTTCTTGGAGTCAGAAAGATATGAGTTCAAATATGGCCTCAGACGCTAGCTGTGTGGCCCTGGACAAGATATCTTTCTGCCTCAGTTTCCGCATCTGTAAAAAAAGGATAATAAAAGCACTTACCTCATAGGGTTGGATATTGTTAGTATTAAATGAGATAATATTTGTTTTTATAATTAGCCCAGTACTGGGCACATTGTAGGTGTTTATTAAATGTGTATCCCTCACCTGTTTTTTTCCTATATAATCCCTAAACTTCAGAAAATTGAGACTGTGATTTTCCATTTTTTTAAATTCCCTGACTGAGCACTGGATACATAACATCTGTTCAATAAATCCTTTTCGTCTTCTTCCTGTGGTTGCTGCTGTTGATGATGATTTATCTTGTAACATAGGGAACAACTACGCTATATTTGAAGTGGTCTACCTCCTTTCACCTTCCCAAGTTTGGCCTCTTAGTGATTTTGCTTTGCCTGTGCTAGTTATATGAAATATTGTACACAATTGAGATTAATTGCTTTGTTTTGTAAGTGAGGAAACTGAAAAATAGTGTAATCTGACTCTCATTCAAGCTGGTTGGGAGAGGAGTAATTCTTTGCTATCTGTTGCCTGTGGAATGTGTTTCAGAAATTGGGAGGTGAGAAGTAGTCTTCTTTCTTCTTGTTTTAAGAGAGGATACATGATCTTCCAGACCCTCTTTGGAGGAAAAACCAGAGAAAGAGACAAAATATTGTAGCAAATGAGCTGTGTAGAGAAGTGTGCAAAAACTATGTCCCTAATTTCCACATTGTACCCTTAGAAACTGAGGAATTTCCCCTTGGGTGATACTGGTAAATCTCTCTCATAGTTGAACTCAACTATCTCTTTCTTAATGGGAGTGCTCATTTACTCAGTGAATTATCTATTATATATACTTTTTCTCTATCTAAAATCTTGATTCCTATTTACTAACTTGGATTAATGGGTTTGTTTACTCCTATTAGTTGTGCACTTTGTATTTTGAGGGAATGGTCCAGTGCTTCAGATATTTATAGCACAACTTCCTCTTTTAAAGTTATCAGCCAATGAAGCAACATATAAGAAAATAAAATGATTTCCCCTAGAGTAGCAATACAGAAGGGAATTTACTGGTATAATACTAGTCAATTAACCACTCTCTGAGGAGACTCTAGTGATCTACTGTTACAGGGCGAGTTAGAGCCAACCCCTGCCCTCCTCAGACCTCCGCACCCAGAGCCTGCTGAGGTAAACTCAGGGCTCTGCAATATGGGTGGAGCCAGGAGGAGGGGTCTCGCCTTTGTTGCCTCCGTAGCAATTCCAGGTCTTTGCCCAGACCTGCTTGACCACATGGCACTTCCGGATCTTTGTCTGGGCTTGCTAAGACCACGTGGAACTTCAGTGTATTTCGTGTTCGATGTAGCTGCTGTAGTGGTGTGAGTGTTTGCTGCAGCTGCTGCTGTGGTGTGATGCCCCTAACTTTTCTCAAATGAATTATGTATCCTTGTTTCTTGCTAAGCTTGTGAAGTATTCTAAAGAATGTCTCTAAGTCCTTAGAGTCTGTGAAGGATGCAGACTGCCCCATAATAAGGAAATATCCTTACCTCGCCAGCTTTGAAACTGGGTTGCCGTGGAGATGAGATATGAAACCTTCCTGCTGAGAATTTGAATTTTTCCCAAGGCTGTATGAGTGTAATCTTCTCTTCTGCTCTTCTCTGTCTTCTTCCCCTACGAGGCAACTTGGGGATCGTGGGTGCACATGGTGTGGCTCCATGCAATGCCCCACATCTGGGCGCCACTTGTTGGGGTCCTCTACTTCCAACACCCAACTTGTTGGGGGGATAACGGACCCCAACAAGTTGGCTGTTGGGGGTAGAGGACCCCAACAATCTACTTGTACTCTTCTTCAATTACCCTCCAGGAACTTGGAGCAAAGTCTTATTTTCTTTTTTTTCTTTTTTTTGCATTTTTAATGCAATTTATTTATTTAACATATTTGGTTTTCAGCATTGATTTTCACAACAGTTTGAATTACAAATTTTCTCCCCATTTCTGCCCTCCCCCCCCACTCCAAGATGGCGTATATTCTGGTTGCCCTGTTCCCCAGTCAGCCCTCCCCTCTATCACCCCCCTCCCCTCTCATCCCCTTTTCCCTTCCTTTCTTGTAGGGCAAGATAAATTTCTACGCCCCATTGCCTGTGTACCTTATTTTTTAGTTGCATACAAAAAGTTTTTTTGTTTTTGAACATCTGATTTTAAAACTTTGAGTTCCAAATTCCCTTCCCTCTTCCCTTCCCACCCACCCGCCCTAAGAAGTTGAGCAATTCAACCTAGGCCACACATGTATTATTATGTATAACCCTTCCACAATATTCATGTTGTGAAAGGCTAACTACATTTTGCTCCTTCCCAACCCATCCCGCTTTATTGAATTTTCTTCCTTGACCCTGTCCCCTTTCCAAAGTGTTTGTTTTGATTACCTCCACCCCCATCTGCCCTCCACTCCATCATCCCCCTGCCTTTTATTTTTTTTTTATCTTCCTCCCTCTTCTTTCCTGTGGGGTAAGATACCCAACTGAGTATGTATGGTATTCCCCCTCAGGCCAAATCTGATGAAAGCAAGGTTCACTCATTCCCCCCTCACCTGCCCACTCCCCTCCTCTCCTAGAACTGCTTCCTCTTGCCACCTTTATGGGAGATAATCCACCCCATTCTATCTCTCCCTATCTCCCTCTCTCAGTAAGTTACTCTCTCATCCCTTAATTTCATTTTATTTCTTTTAGCTATCTTCCCTTCATCCTCAACTCACCCTGTGTCTGCTCTCTTTCTTTTACACATATATATATATACACATACATACACATACATACATATACACATAGATACATGCATACATACACATTCACTTATATATATACATAAACATATATATATGCATATATATATATGCTTATTCCCTTCAACTACCCTAATACTGAGGTCTCATGAATCATACTCATCATCTTTCCATGTAGGAATGTAAACAAAACAGTTCAACTTTAGTAAGTCCCTTGCAATTTCCGTTTCTTGATTACCTTTTCATGCTTCTCTTGATTCTTGTGTTTGAAAGTCAAATTTTCTATTCAGTTCTGGTCTTTTCACTGAGAAAGCTTGAAAGTCCTCCATTTTATTGAAAGTCCATATTTTGCCTTGGAACATGATACTCAGTTTTGCTGGGTAGGTGATTCTAGGTTTTAATCCTAGCTCCATTGACCTCCGGAATATCGCATTCCAAGCCCTTCGATTTCTTAATGTAGAAGCTGCCAGATCTTGGATTATTCTGATTGGGTTTCCACAATATTCAAATTGTTTCTTTCTGGCTGCTTGCAGTATTTTCTCCTTCATCTGGGAGCTCTGGAATTTGGCAACAATATTCCTAGATTTCTTTTTGGGATCTATTTGCGGAGGCGATCGATGGATTCTTTCAATTTCTATTTTGCCCTGTGGCTCTAGAATATCAGGGCAGTTCTGCTTGATAATTTCCTGAAAGATGGCATCTAGGCTCTTTTTTTGATCATGGCTTTCAGGTAGTCCAATAATTTTTAAATTCTCTCTTCTCAATCTATTTTCCAGGTCAGTGGTTTTTCCAAGGAGATATTTCACATTGTCTTCCATTTTTTCATTCCTCTGGTTCTGTTTTATAATATTCTGATTTCTCATAAAGTCACTAGCTTCCACTTGCTCCAATCTAATTTTTAAAGTAGTATTTTCTTCAGTGGTCTTTTGGACCTCCTTTTCCATTTGGCTAATTCTGCCTTTCAAGACATTCTTCTCCTCATTGGCTTTTTGGAGCTCTTTTGCCATTTGAGTTAGTCTATTTTGTAAGGTGTTGTTTTCTTCAGTGTATTTTTCAGTATTTTTTTGGGTCTCCTTTAGCAAGTCATTGACTTGTTTTTCATGGTTTTCTCGCATCCTTCTTATTTCTCTTCCCAATTTTTCCTCTACTTCTCTAACTTGCTTTTCCAAATCCTTTTTGAGTTCTTCTATGGTCTGGGGCCAGTTCATGTTTTTCTTGGAGGCTTTGGTTGTAGGCTCTATGACTTTGCTGTCTTCTTTAGGCTGTATGTTTTGGTCTTCTTTGTCACCAAAGAAAGAATCCAAAGTCTGAGACTGAATCTGGGCGCGTTTTCGCGTCCTGGCCATATTCCCAACCAACTAACTTGACCCTTGAGTTTTTCAGTGGGGTATTACTGCTTGTAGATTACAGAGTTCTATGTTCTACGTTTGGGGGGGAGGTGCCAGCTCTGTCAGAGCCGCACTCCTCCTTCCCCAAGGACCCCCAGTCCAGACTGGGCTCAGATCTTCGGCAGGCTGTGCACCCCTGCTGTGATCCGCCACTTAATTCCCCCCACCAGGTGGGCCTGGAGCCGGAAGTAACAACAGCTGTAGCTGCCCCACCTCCGCTGCCCCCGGGGCTGGAAGCCAAACCGCGAACTCCTTCCACTCCCACAGCTTTTCCCACTAACCTTCTCAGCAGTCTTTGGTGTTTGTGGGTCGAGGGGTCTGGTAACTGCCGCAGCTCACTGAATCAGGGCGCTAGGGCCCCCACCGCCCGGCTTCCGGTCTGGATCGTCCACGCCGCTCAGGCTGGGCTCTGCTCCACTCCGTTCCCAGCTCCCAGCTCCCAGCTCCCAGCTCCCAGCTCCGCGTGGAACAGAGCTCACCCAGAGACCATCCGGGCTGTCCTGGGCTGGAGCCCTGCTTCCCTCTGCTGTTCTGTGGGTTCTGCCGTTCTAGAATTGGTTCAGAGCCATTTTTATAGGTTTTTGGAGGGACTCGGGTACGGAGCTCACTCTAGTCCGTGCTTACCAGCCGCCATCTTCGCAAAGTCTTATTTTCAAAGTGTTAGGTGAAATTCCAGCGATATCTATGGATGTCTCCCTTGGAGCTTCATTTAGATAATCACCATAGATATGCATAAAACACATAGGCAACCTACATACATTACAATAAAAAGATAAAGTAACTCAGCTAATGTTGCACACAGAACCAGCTACTGAAAAGTCGAGGAGTAGATCCCATGTTTCCTACTTTTAGTATAATACTTCCACTCTATTGTGGTTTTATTAGTTGCAGCTAGGTAGTATAATGCATACAGTATTGAACTTGAAGTCAGGAAGACCAAAGTTTGAATGTTGCCTTGGAAATGTGTTAGCTAGGTAACACCAAACAAGCCCTTAAAATTTTCTCAGTTTCAATTGCCTAGTCTGCCAAATAGGAATAATAAAAACATAGTAATGATGTAATAAAATACTTTGAAAAATATTCACAGGATTACTGTAATGATCAAGTGAAATTACACATGTAAATTGCTCTTGGAAATTCATAATGATACAATTTTCCTAAAAAAAAGTTAGCTATTAATGTTATTCCTAGGCACTCAAACACATTTTTAGTTTGGCTGGGAGGGTATATAAGAACAAGTGTAGTATCAGGAACACAACTGGACTTATTTTCAAAATGCTTCTCATCAAAGACCCTACTCCTATTAGAAATCCCTTTGCTTTCTGCTTGGAGACCAAATGCTTCTAGAAGACACAGGCTATCTGAGAAAAAAGCAAAGCAAATAGCTGTCTTTTTCTGCTCTAACTCCCATTTATTACTGGAGAATAAACAGGAGTTTATTTTCTAAGGAGGAAATCTATACTTGGGAAACTTCTACAATGAATAGGCACTATTCCACGACCTGAAGGGGAATCTAGGCATTATTTTCTATCCCAAAAGAGTCTCAACCATTTATAAACACAAAAGTAAAGCAATCCAATTAAATATACTAGGATCCAGTCACAGTCCTTTCTCCATGTTCCATATACTGGTAATATTGACTTTGAATCTGCACTGGCTTTACTGGGTTCACCAGCATCAGTGATGCCTAAATTCAACGTTCGTTATGTCTGTGTTACCTCCACAGTCACTAGGACACTGCAAACAATACACTAGTTTTTGGATAGTTATATTTTTGGATGAAGATTTTAGAATTGTAATTTATTCACATTTGCACCTAATGAGGATTCTTGCTTGATATGAAATTGGAGATCACAAGCACAGTTGCCTGTACTAAAGTCACATAGGTAATTATCATACTGTGCTTAAGAAATCCACTGATACACCAAAATAACAGCTAACAAGTTTATCTACTATCACAATAGATGTTAAGCAACTCCTCATGAATTTACATGTGCAGAAATGTTAGCTGTAGTTGTATATTCATTCCTATAATGGGGTATTCAGGTTTTTCATGATGCCATTGTCACACACACTTTCCTCCTACTTGTCTCTTGTTTCTGAAATCTAATTACTTCCATTGCTTTTAATGATTATGTTTTTCTCACATAAGAGAAATTTCTCTCCTGATGAGAGCTCACTTTGCTCTTTGTATTGTAGAGCCAGGTATTAATGGATATTATTGCTGATGTTTAATAAAAAGTATTTATCAAGTACCAGTGATGGCTATAGGGTCCGGGGCCTATCAGAAAACATAAGAGTTCTATCCAATTTAAAGCTCCTGAAAAATTATAGACTGAGCATTTCAGCTGATGCCTTGCTGAGCAAATCAGACTTTTTTTTTCCTGATGTACAAACAAACATCCCTTCTCAGATAACTAAGGAAGGGGGAAACATAACTAAAAGTCCTACTCTGCCTTTAATATCAGAGAAGACTTGAGATAACTCTCTCTCTCTCTCTCTCTCTCTCTCTCTCTCTCTCTCTCTCTCTCTCTCTCTCTCTTTCTCTCTCTCCCTCTGTGTATGTGTGTGTCTGTATGTGTGTCTCCCTCTCCTCCCTCCCTCCACTCATATTGATGACTTTGTCATAGTATAACAAAGCTAATAAAATCTACATAATCCTAAAACTTGATCTACAATATTTTTTTTATTATCAATACCTTAGTATTTTAAAAACAAGCAAGCTTCTCTGTCTCAATTTTAGCTCATTGTCAATTAAAATTCCTGGATTTTTTTCACCACAAAATGCAGTTTTATTAAAAGTCCCTTCCTTCTGTTCTAATGAAATTATTTTTATATAAATACAGTGTTTTAACTTCAACTATTATAAATATAATCTGTTTCTCGCTAGTTTTCCTCAGTCTGTAAAGACAATTTTCAATCTTGTCTATCATCCAAATCATATACTACTCCTGGAGATTTAGGTCATTTGCAGATTTGATAAATATGCTTCATTTCATCCAAGTCATTGATGAAAATGTTAAATAGGACAATCCAAGGACAGAGCTTTATAGTATCTTACTAGACTTCTTTCTCTATAATGACATTAAATCCAGAACACTTACTTTGAGTATGATAATCCTACTAGATCTGGATCCACCTACCTATGACATCATTGAAACTACATTCTCTATATTATCCAGAACATATCATAAGATAATTTGTCAATGCCTCACTGAAATCCCCTATATACCATTTATATGACATTACCCTGGTCTCTAATAAAGATGAAGAAGGAGGGGAACAAGGAGGAGGAGGAGGAGGAGGAGGAGGAGGAGGAGGAGGAGGAGGAGGAGGAGGAGGAAAAAGAAGGAGGAGGAGAAGGAGGGGAGGAGAAGGAGGAGGAGGAGGAGGAGGAGAGGAGAAGGAGGAGAGACGGAGAAGGAGAAGGAGGAGGAGAAGGAGAAGGAGAAGGAGAAGGAGAAGGAGGAGGAGAAGAGAAGGAGAAGAGGAGAAGGAGAAGAAGAAGAAGAAGAGAAGAAGAAGCAGAAGAAGGAGAGGAGGAAGGAGAGGAGAAGGAGAGGAGAGGAGAAGAAGAGAAGAAGAAGAAGAAGAAGAAGAGAAGAAGAAGAAGAGAAGAAGAAGAAGAAGAAGAAGAAGAAGAAGAAGAAGAAGAAGAAGAAGAAGAAGAAGAAGAAGAAGAAGAATTATGGTAGTTTGACTATATTTTTCTCAGGAAATCTATTCTAGCTCCTTTTCAAGCTAGCCTCAAACACTAGTATAGAATAGGAGAAATAGTGTGGTATTTAAAGTCAATAAAACAGAAGTTTGAATCAATTACTCTAACATATACTATCTATGAAATCTTGAATAAATTACCTAACTTCCTTGAGCTGCAGTTTCATCAGCTTTTTAATAGAGATGATAATATCTGCATAACCCACATCACAGAAGCTCCAAAGAGATAATTCATTTATCTGCTTTTCAAACTTTAACATTCTATATAAATGTCAGTTAGCATTTCAAATGCCCCACTCTGGAGTTTTGTTGAGACAGGGACATAAAGTTTATTAGTTTCATAGTTTTAAGATTCCACTTTCTGAGGATTGTATTTTTCCACACTCAGTCTTCTGGAACCTTTCCTGTTTTCCATACTTTTCGAAGATGGCAAATTAAAACTCCATACTCAAGTTTGCAAATCCTTGTAAAAACTCTAGGTTACAATGTCTCCAGATTAGGAGATTTAAAGTGGTTTGGAAATTTTAGTTTCTTTTATCCTGGTTCCTATTTTAAGTCAAATTCTCCATTAGCTGTGCTTTCCCCTGTGTTTTCCAGCTAAGAAATAATAATATTACTTGAAGTAGCTGTAACAGTAGCGAATATGCAAAAGTACCAGAAGAAATCATGCCAGCACAGTGGTAACTGCGGCAATACTTAGAGAATTACTATAACTGTTCACCACTGAGCTCACTGATTGCTTGCTGGGGAACATGTTTTCTTTGTAGCTTTCCCTACGGTAGCATTAGGCAAAGAGCTGAAGGATTGGAACCAGAGCCTTAAGTAACATATGGCCTTTGCCCAAGATGCCCAGGGAGTGGGGTCAGATAAAAAGTGGGGAGGAGGATTTGTTTCCTCCCTGAGACATTTGCCATTCACATACATATACACCTTCACTAGAAGTCAGAAGTGATGGTATAATTGCTTGCCACACCCCAAATTCATTACCAATATTCCATTGCAGTGATGCTTCTCTCAGGGTTCACTTTCAGGAAGTGGGAGGGGGGGTAGCAAAAATCAAACTCCTCCCCACCCCCTGATATGACAACAGCCAGAATTGGATTGTCCACTACAGCACCATTACGTGAATCCTTCTTACCTAAATCCACCTCTCAGCGCAAATGTTTCGGCCACAGGTGAAAACTTTCCTCAGAATGGCTCTGGCTATATTAACTGATATGAAGAGAAATGTAAAGAGTGAAAAACTTTCAAAAGATTTAACCAAACTTTGCAGAAATTAACCAAAAATTTTGTAGTATTTTTTCTATTCCAAGGCAATACATGCCAATGAAAAATATAGAATACATTTTTGTTATTTAACTCTATCATTTTATCTACTATGAGTTATGTAGATATTATGTTATTGCAAATTAATTTAATTAGATATAAATTTTTAAGAACAGATTCCCATAAAATGAGAAATCTCACTTGCAAAAGAATAAGCAGTTGATCCTCCCCACCTTCTCCCCATCGCCCTCAGGCCTCCACTCTTCTGCCAGTACTGCCTGGAATCCCTGGCTGCTCACATGCTCCTGCTGTAGGCAGCCAGCAGTCTGCAACAGTGCATGAAGTGCCTACTGTGTGCTGGTACAAGGCTAAGCTAGAGTGATGCCAAAAAGGCCAAAAGATTGGTTGGGCTCAGGAGCTATCATTCTAACAGGCAAATGATCCTGTAGAGGCTCGGGATGGCCCCTGACATACTGAGAACCAGGTCCCAGCTCAGCTCAGTGTCAGTCACCCAGCAGGTGCTTCCTAAGGCACACTGGGGCTGTTGAAGTGTGTCTCTACTGTTCCTGCTTGTTCACAGCTTTCACGCCTGATACTGAAAACCCACGGCTAGCTCAGTTGAAGGATCCTTACGTGGGGCATGATCTTTGGGTTTCCTGGTTGTCTATAGCTGGATGTGTTCTAGCTTCTCAAGTTCTTCCTAAAATGTGGATCCCAGGCCTAAAAAAATACTTTACAGTTGTTCCAAGTGACCCAGAGTCTTGGGGAGCTGCTCCACCCCTTCCTCCACGCAGACACTCCCCTTCCCCCACGCAGACACTCCCCTTCCCCTTTTTGGCAACATCATGCTGACTGCCATTGCTCTCCCCAGCTTTTTTCAAGTAACCCACAGTTTAGCCATAACACCCTGCCTCCCCATCTCATCCTTGTATGACAAGTTTCTTTTTACCCAAGTGCAGCTTCTTCCCTCCCCTGAGGCATGACCCACTGTTGTAGCCTGTCCCCAGCTTGCTCATCCTGGGCATTAATGCTCCATCTTCACTGTGGGTCTTGGGCCAGGTTCACATGTCATCTCAGTCCTTATTTAGTCATTGATACACACATGAAGGAAGCACAGCACCAAACACAGATCCCTGGACCCTTCACTAGAGTCCCTTTTCTACTTAAAATGAAACCCGTAAGGTCTGCTAATCTCAAGTCACTCCCCTGCCCCATACTTCTTAGATTCCCAAGGATGGCATGAGAGACTTTGGCAAATCCTACTGTTACAGCCCCCTGATAATTGCAGCCATGATTTCTTTGGTGTTGGGAAGTCCCAGGAAATCTAAGAATTTGGAGAATTGTAAGGTATCCCTGAGGGGTTCCAGCTCCAAATGGGTGGTCCTGCAGCAGAGGGAGACCCCATTCCACACACTGGGCTATCTTTGCCTTTCAATCAGTGCTCCTGGACCCTATGGGAACAAGACTGTGAAAAGGTATCTTAAGGCGTGCCTTGAGGGCCTTGCATAGGAAGTAGGGCTTTTTGACATTCTTTGTCTCCCCAGATTTTAGCACAGTGCATGGCAATTAGTAGGTGATCAATCAGTGGTGACTTACGGACCATAGTTCTTTTCCTCACTGGTCCAGCTCCAGCTTGGCCACATGCATCACTGTCACCTCAACAGCTTAGTCTGCAGTGACCTGTTCTCACTGGAGCCCCAATAACTTAAGAATTAGCTGCCTTATCCCTTTAATGATCAATTCAAGCCTGGCCTGCAAAGAAGAGATAGGGGAAGGTACCTCCACCTTTCTTCACAGGGAGCCTATGGATGACGAATACTGCAAATAATTTCTGCCTTTTTCAGCATCGTTTTTTTTCTTTTTCAATGTTTTTCTGAACTGAGTTTTTTTTTTCCTTTTCAAAAATTATTTGTTAAAAGACTTGTGTATAGGGGGCAGGCAGGACTGGGAGCAGGGGTAGGGGAGAGGTTTGGGTATAGTGGGAAATGTAAGTCACACAAAAGATAACAATAAAATATCTTTAAAAAAAGAGTAAGCAGTTGAATGAACTAAGGAATTACTTTCTTTAAGAGGATCTCACTTCTAATTTTTTATGTATAATGAGTATTTTAAAATATTTGTTGATTTGAATGAAGTTCATCATGGAAACTCTGGTCATTTTTTTTTGCTCTTTGTAGATAGTTTGTTTGTTATGTTTGCCCTTTGTTCATCTGAGTTGCTATTACAGGTCCATGCAAGAGAATAGGTGACATAATTCACCATCAGGACATACCCCATCCTTCTAGCAGGTTGATAGGTTTCCCTTTAGGGAAACTCAGTGATTAAGTAAAGTTAGTTCCCATTTCAGGACAAGCCTGAGCCTTAGAAATTCATCATATCTTCACCTTCTTATCTTTAACATGAGGATAATAATAAATTATACTTCATAGATTTTTTTGTGATGATCAAATGAGATAATATTGCTAAAAAAAGCTTAGCACAGTGCCTAGAAGACAGTTGGCACATAAAAATACTTATTCCCTTATTCCCTTCCCATATTACAAAAAGTATTACTATGAAAATCACAAGTTCATCATTTTGAAAAGTTGAGGCAAAGTTTGTAAATGGGCTGAGGTGGCACCATACTCCATGAATCAGACCACAAGAGTCATTGATCTCTCATTTAATTGTCTTCCTATAAAACTTTTACCATTCAGACTAAAGATCTCATGGACAGGATTGAAACTTTTTTGAGGTTTAAGGAATTAGTGACTTAAGGAGTTGATGGACAGCTTTATCTATTAGGCAGGTCTTTGCTCTGACAGAACATCTGACTAACAGACTTTTCTCTCCACTGATTACTGCATTGAGAAGGACTCTGTTATTATTGGTGTTATATCCCTTTACAAGATTTTTTGCCCATTAGTAAAGGATTGTAGGAGTCGGAAGAAAAACAAAGAAATTTCCTTTGTGGTTTAGAAAAATTATTTAATATTTCATGGTTTCTAGAAATAAAATTGTTTCTAGAGTTTCCTTCTGTGTGTGGAACCATATTTACTGAAGGCAATGCTTAGTTCTTTATCTGACCTTAAAATAGTATTGCATACCAAAACGAAGTAGAATACGGAAAAGCTCCAAAGCCATTATTGGCCGTCAATGGTAGAGTCAACTTCTGAGTTTCAGAAAAGATCTGGTGAAGAACTATGTGGTCATCTCTCAAAAGGTCTTTCCAAACCAACAGCAATATTTCACCTATACTCCATATGTGGTTATTGAATATAAGTTTGTCAAAACAAATTGTTCAAATGAGACATTTTACAAGTACCACACTCTTCAGAAACAAATGAATCAATACTTCTGGGCTAATAAAAATGTCAAAAGATGAATAAAAAGGCTTTTTAGTCTATCTAGTGAACTATAGAGCTGATAGAAAAATGTGGTTTTTTTGACCACTATACTTAATACATAATCTGTGATAGATCTCTTTATAATAGACTGCAGGATATTTTAGAGGAATATTTTCATCCTGGAAGATGAAATATATAGTCTACTATAACTAGGCAACATATAGAGTTTACATATTCCATAAATCAAATTCTTTATCCAAAAATGGCAAAACAAGTCAATCTCTTCTTCTCTGAAATATGTCATATCTACATTAAAAATTTAAATTTATTTTTCCCAGTGATTTTTCAAAACAGTTTATATCATAAGTTGAAGAAATGGTTCAAAAAGTTCAGTTCTGATATCTAGTTTAGTTAGAATGGAGGTGAACCTGGTTTATAACAGATTCCATGGACAGAGCACAAACTCTGCAAGATCATACGAGAAAGACATCCCAGCTGCTGAAAAGGAATCAAGTATTGTACTAGGTGCAAACCATATCTGCTTTCTGAACACCACTCCAAAGGCTAATTACCAATAGGCTTTTCACTAGATAATTAGCTCTCTGTTCATGGTAACTAATGAAACAAAGAAAAATACAAAATACATATCAGTTCTGTGTACTTGACCATTTTGTTACTTCAATAATTATGGCAAAGTGAGAGAAAAGGGGCCAGAGGGTACTAAGAACGAATTTTTTAGACTTTCAATAATTTTTCTAGCCTATATGCAAATATCTATCTGTCTACACACACACACACACACACACACACACACACACACACACACACACACAGAGAGAGAGAGAGAGAGAGAGAGAGAGAGAGAGAGAGTGATTGAGAAACATATGCAGTCACAAAGCCAGTATTTTCCAGAGCTTAGATTTAAACTCATTTCTTCTTAACTCCAAGAACAACTCTGTGTTATTTGAAGTAACTTTTCTTTCTAGACTCTCTATAGAGTGAGATGAAATGAACTTCATATTGACTACCAAGCTAACTATTGATATCCAAAATAGGAAAAGGTTTAAGAAAAGACATTGACATAGGTAAGAAACCATTCATAGGGAAATTAAATAGAAGTAAATCAATTTATATATTGTTAGCAAAAGAATCCAGAATGTGTGTGTATACATATATATACATACATAGATGTGTTTGTGTGGAGAGAGAGAGAGAGAGAGAGAGAGAGAGAGAGAGAGAGAGAGAGAGGGGTGTAGTGACAAATGAAAGGTCATAATACTGGAAGAACTGAGTCACATCCATCTTTTCAATTCCATTATAATCAAAACCAGCAGCAAACAAAGGAATGTTTTGACTAACTAGGAGGATTCCTCAGAGGTTGGCAGCTTAGGTTTTATTGTGTATTAAAAGGGAAAAAAAGATATTTTCTAGGACATTTGGTCATTAAGCATTGCCATGTTCATGATGAGATTTTGTGAAAAGACCACAAGTTACTTGAAGATTAATGCTAACATCTATTTAGAGATGGTGAGAGAATACTTCTATGTAGATTTGAATGTGAATTTTTAAATTAATTAATTGTATACTTTAATAGTCAGTAACTTCAATGCAAAAGTGGTCCTAGCAGGAGATAGTAAGCAATTTCTTTTAAAAAATGCAAAACTAAGGAATATTATATTAAAGCAGGATAAAATGTCATCTCCTACCCAAAGACATAATATACATACATTAGATATGCTTACTTAAAGAAGAGAATGGAGGAGATGTTGAATGTGAGAATGTTCATTTTTATTTAAAATTGATTATAACTTCACAAAGAGGAGATTGCTAGAGGCTAATCGGTAAGCTATATCTGAATTAGCAGTCTGGTAGTCTAATGTGTGGATTTTTGAGAGCAAAAAAATTAATATGGGGCAGGGGGCAGGGAGCAGAGCCAAGATGATGGAGTGAAGGCAGGGACATACCCAAGCTCTCTAACAAATTCTTTCAGATACTTCTAAAAAAAGTGAATCTGAACAAATTTGAGAGAGGTAGAATCCATTAGGAGACAGAGTGTGGCAGATTTCCAGTCCAAGAGAGTCTGGAAAGTCTACAGGAAGGATCTGTTGTACCAGGCTGGAAGAGTGCAGAGTGCACAAGGGCATACACCTGACCATAGAAAAGTGGGAGTGGACCTGGAGGGCTGAATCATGAGTTCAGTAACAATCCCCAAACCTCTCAGGGCAGGACAGATTCTGTTGGAGCTAGGTGAGACAGAAGGACAGAGCCTGCAGCAGCAATAGCTACACCTGAGGCTATCAGCCCACAGACTAAATGTTTGAAAGTCACCTTCTTGAACTTCTGGGAGTCATGATGATGAAGTGAAATATAAGTGCTCTCATCCTTCCCTTGTTGACCTTGATTAACTCATAGAATACTGCCCTAGGAAAAATCCTGGAATGGGGAGCAAGAAGTAGGGATAGAGAAATCTTTTAGCTCAGGAAGCTGGGGAGAAGGGGTACTCTTGTTGAGGCAGAAAGGGGTCAGTGCAGGCCTCGAGGTGTCCTAGCAATCCCCACCTCAGGGGACCAGCGGGAGTTCCTCAGTTCCGGGGGGGTGGAGCCAGCAAGCACCAATACCAGGACCCCAGGCATGCCTTCACAGAACCAGAGGAATTGGTAGACATGAGTGAAAACCTTTGGCTGAGGCCACCCATGCTACAGCACAGTGTAACCCTGTGGGAACTCAGAAAGACTTGACCAGTCCTTGATCCTTGGCACACACCAGCCAGCTCCAGCTCAGCACCAGGTGAGCTGTAGAATTATATAACTTCTAGCTGACAAAACTGAGGCCAAAGCTCACAAAACCAATAACCAAGCCCCTAGTTCCCAGCACAAGAAGCTGAGGACAGAGCCCCCTATACACCAGAAGCAGAGATCCATTTTAAAAGAGAGGAAAAAGGCAACCACCATGAAGAAGCAAACTACAAAAGCAAAGGCCATGGAATTTTACTATGGAGACAGGAAAGATCAAAATATGAATTCAGAAGAGGACAGCATTGACACTATACACCCACCTGAAACCTCAAAAAGGAATATGAACTGCTCTGAAGCCCAAAAAGTATTCCTGGAAGAGTTCAAAGAGGATTTTAAAGGCCAAATTAGAGAAGTAAAAGAAAAATTGACCAATTCTTTTAATTTTTTTAGATTTTTTTTTATTTTTAGTTTACAACACTCAGTTCCACAAGATTTTGAGTTCCAAATTTTCTTCTCCTCCCTCTCCTGTCCCCTTCCTGCCAAGAAGACATGGAATCTGATATGTATTCTACATATACCTTCTCATTAAATTTATTTACACAATAGTCAAGTTGCAAAGAAGAATTATGACCAATGGAATGAATCATGAGAAAGAAGAAACAAAACCAAAAAAGAGGGAGCAAATAGTTTGCCTAAATCTGCATTCAGTTATTTCTCTGGATGTAGATTGCTCTTTCCATCATGATTCCTTTAGAGGTGTCTTTGAACCTTGTATTGCTGAGAAGAGCCAAGTCTGTTAAAGTTAGTCATCACAGAAGCAATATGTCTGTGGTTGTGTTCAATGTTCTTCTGGTTCTGCACCCCTCATTCAGGATCATAACATGTAGGTCTTTTCAGGTTATTATGAAGTCTGTACCTTCCCCATTGCTTATAGCACAATAGTATTCCATTACATTCATATACCACAACTTGTTCAGCCATTCCCCAATTGATGGGCATCCCCTCGATTTTCAATTCTTTCCTACCAAAGAGCTACTTTAAATATTTTTGTACATATGTATCCCTTTCCCAATTGTATGATCTCTTTGGGACATAGCCCTAGATGTGGTATTGCTGGGTCAAAGGGTATGAACATTTTTATAGCCTTTAGGGAATAATTCCAAATTGTTCTCCAGAATGGTTGGATCAGTTCACAACTCCACCAACAATGTAACAGTGTTCCAATTTTCCCACATCCTCTCCAACAGTTATAATTTTCCTGTTTTGTCATGTTAGCCAATCTGACAGGAGAGATGTCATACCTAAGAGTTGTTTTGATTTGCATTTCTCTAATCAGTAGAGATTTAGAGCATTTTTTCATATGCTTATAGATATCTTTAATTTCTTCATCTGAAAACTGCCTGTTCATATCCTTTGACCATTTCTCAATTGGGGAATGACTTGTATTCCTATAAATTTGGCTCAGATTCCTGTATATTTTAGATATGAGGACTTTATCAGAGACACTAGTTGTAAAGATTTTCTCCCAGTTTTCTGTTTCCCTCCTAATCTTGGCTGCATTGGCTTTGTTTATATGAAAACTTTTCAATTTAATATAATCAAAATTATCCATTTTGCATTTTGTAATGCTTTCCATGTCTTATTGTTGGGTCATGAATTCTTCCTTTTCCCATAAATCTGACAGGTAAACTATTCTTTGCTCTCCCAAAATGCTTATAGTATCAGCCTTTATTCCTAAATCATGAGTGTATTTTTACTTTATTTTGGTATACGGTGTAAGATATTGGTCTTTGCCCATTTTCTGCCATATCATTTTCCAATTTTCACAGCAGTTTTTGTGAAATAGTGAATTCTTAGCCCAGAAGCTGAATTCTTTAGGTTTATCAAAGAATAGACTGCTATAGTCATTGACTACTGTGTCTTGTGAACCTAACCTATTCAATTGATCCACCAATCTGTTTCTCAGGCAGTACCAAGTAGTTGTCATGACTGTTGCTTTATGGTAAAGTTTAATATCTGTTATGGCTAGGCCACTTTCCTTAGCACTCCTTAGCATTAATTGCCTTGATATTCAGGACATCTTGTTCTTCCCAATGAATTTTGTTATTATTTTATCCAGCTCCATAAAATAATTTTTGGTACTTAGATTGCTATAGCACTAAATAAGTAAATCAATTTAGATAAAATTGTCATTTTTATTATGTTAGCTTGGCCTGACCACAAACAGCTGATGCTTTTCCATTTACTTAGATTTGACTTGTTTTGTGTGAAAAGTGCATCACAATTATGGTCATATGGCCCTGGGTTGGTCTTCACAGGTAGACTCCCAAATATTTTATAGTGTCTAAAATAACTTTAAATGGAATGTCTCTTTCTGTCTCTTGCTGTTGGGCTTTGTTAGTAATATGTAGGAATGCTGAGGATTTAAGTGAGTTTATTTTATATCCAGCAAATTTGATAATATTGTTACCATTTTAAACTAGTTTTTTCAGTTGATTCTGAAGGGTTATCTAAGTATACTGTCACATCATCTACAATGAGTCATACTTTTGTTTCTTCCTTCCTTATTTTTATTCTTTTAATGCTTTTTCTTGACTTATTGTCAACATTTCTAATACAATATTACACAATAGCAGCAATAGTGGAGATCTTTGCTTCACTCCTGACCTTATTGGAATGACTTCCAGTTTATTCTAATTACAGATAATATTTGCTTTCAGATATAAGTTACTTATTACTTAATATTACTTATCATCTAAAAAGAAGATCCATTTTTACTATATTTTATGCTGTTTTTTTAAAATTTATTTAATATATTTAGTTTTCAGCATTGATTTTCACAAGAGTTTGAATTACAAATTTTCTCCCCATTTCTACCCTCCCCCCCACTCCAAGATGGCATATATTCTGGTTGCCCTGTTCCCCAGTCAGCCCTCACTTCTGTCACCCCACTCCGCTCCCATCCCCTTATCCCTTCCTTTCTTTAGGGCAAGATAAATTTCTACCCCCCATTGCCTGTGTATTTGATTTTCTAGTTGCATGCAAGAACTTTTCTTTTTTTGTTTTTGAACATCTGTTTTTAAAACTTTGAGTTCCAAATTCTCTCTCCTCTTCCCTTCCCTCCCACCCTCCCTAAGAAGTCAAGCAATTCAACATAGGCTATGTGTGTATCATTATGTATAACCCTTTCACAATGCTCATGTTGTTAAAGACTAACTATATTTTGCTCCTTCCTAACCTAACCCCCTTTATTGAATTTTAGCCCTTGACTGTGTCCCCTTTAAAAATTGTTTGTTTTTGATTACCTCCACCCCCACCTTCCCTCCCTTCTATCATCCCCACCTTTTTTTTAATATTCTTCCTTCTTCTTTCCAGTGGGGTAAGATACCTAATTGAATATGTATTGTATTCCCTCCTCAGGTCAAATCTGATGAAAGCAAGATTCACTCATTCCCCCCTCACCTGCCTTCTCTTCTCTTCCTACAGAACTGCTTTTTCTTGCCACTTTTATGCGAGATAATTTACCCCATTCTATCTATCCCTATCTCCCTCTCTCAATATATTCCTCTCTCATCCCTTAATATGATTTTATTTTCTTTAGATATCTTCCCTTCATCTTCAACTCACCCTGTGCCTGCTCTCTCTCTCTCTCTCTCTCTATATATATATATATATATATATATACATATATATATATATATATATACACACATACATATATACACACAAACACAATCACATATATATATGCATATTCCCTTCAGCTACCCTAATACTGAGGTCTCCTGAATCATACAAATCATATTTCCATGTAGAAATGTAAACCAAACAGTTCAACTTTAGTAAGTCCCTTGCAATTTCTTTTCCTTGTTTTTTTCTTGATTACCTTTTCATGCTTCTCTGGATTCTTGTGTTTGAAAGTCCAATTTTCTATTCAGCTCTGGTCTTTTCACTGAGAAAGCTTGAAAGTTCTCTATTTTATTGAAAATCCATATTTTGCCTTGGAGCATGATACTCAGTTTTGCTGGGTAGGTGATTCTTTGTTTTAATCCTTGCTCCATTGATCTCCAGCATATTGTATTCCAAGCCCTTCGATCTTTTAATGCAGAAGCTGCCAGATCTTGGGTTATTCTGATTGTGTTTCCACAATACTCAAATTGTTTCTTTCTGGCTGCTTGCAATATTTTCTCTTTGATCTGGGAGCTCTGGAATTTGGTGACAATATGCCTAGGGGATTTCTTTTTGGGATCTATTTGGGGAGGCAATTGATGGATTCTTTCAATTTCTACTTTGCCCTGTGGCTCTACAATATCAGGGCAGTCCTCCTTGATAATTTGTTGAAAGATGATATCTAGGCTGTTTTGATCATGGCTTTCAGGCAGTCCAGTAATTTTTAAATTATCTCTCCTGGATCTATTTTCCAGGTCAGTGATATTGCCAATGAGATATTTCACATTGTCTTCCATTTTTTCATTCCTTTGGTTCTGTTTTATAATATCTTGATTTCTCATCAAGTCACTAGCTTCTACTTGCTCCAATCTAATTTTTAAGGTAGTATTTTATTCAGCGGCCTTTTGGACCTCCTTTTCCATTTGGCTAATTCTGCCTTTCAAGGCATTCTTCTCCTCATTGGCTTTTTGGAGCTCTTTTGACATTTGAGTTAGTCTATTTTTTTTTAATTTAAATTTATTTATTTGACATATTTAGTTTTCAGCATTGATTTTCACAATAGTTTGAATTACAAATTTTCTCCCCATTTCTACCCTCCCCCCCCACTCCAAGATGGCGTATATTCTGGTTGCCCTGTTCCCCAGTCAGCCCTCCCCTCTATCACCCCCCTCTCCTCTCATCTCCTTTTCCCTTCCTTTCTTGTAGGGCAAGATAAATTTCTATGCCCCATTGCCTGTGTATCTTATTTTTTAATTGCATGCAAAAACTTTTTTTTTTTGTTTTTGAACATCTGATTTTAAAACTTTGAGTTCCAAATTCTCTCCCCTCTTCCCTTCCCACCCACCCTCCCTAAGAAGTCGAGCAATTTAACCTAGGCCACATGTGTATCATTATGTATAACCCTTCCATAATACTCATGTTGTGAAAGACTAACTACATTTTGCTCCTTCCCATCCCATCCCACTTTATTGAATTTTCTCTCTTGACCCTGTCCCCTTTCCAAAGTGTTTGTTTTTGATTACCTTCACCCCCATCTGCCCTCCCCTCCATCATCCCCCCCCCCTTTTATTTCTTTTTCTTCCTCCCTCTTCTTTCCTGTGGGGTAAGATACACAACTGAGTACGTATGGTATTCCCTCCTCAGGCCAAATCTGATGAGCGCAAGGTTCACTCATTCCCCCCTCACCTGCCCACTCCCCTCCTCCCACAGAACTGCTTCCTCTTGCCAACTTTATGTGGGATAATCCACCCCATTCTATCTCTCCCTATCTCCCTCTCTCAGTATGATGCTCTCTCATCCCTTAATTTCATTTTATTTCTTTTAGATATCTTCCCTTCATCTTCAACTCACCCTGTGTCGCACATATATATACACATAGTTATATACATACATACACATTCACTTATATATATACATAAACATATATATATATATATATATATATATATATATATATATATATGCATATTCCCTTCAGCTACCCTAATACTGAGGTCTCATGAATCATCCACGTCCTCTTTCCATGTAGGAATGTAAACAAAACAGTTCAACTTTAGTAAGTCCCTTGCAATTTCTGTTTCTTGATTACCTTTTCATGCTTCTCTTGATTCTTATGTTTGAAAGTCAAATTTTCTATTCAGTTCTGGTCTTTTCACTGAGAAAGCTTGAAAGTCCTCTATTTTATTGAAAATCCATATTTTGCCTTGGAGCATGATACTCAGTTTTGCTGGGTAGGTGATTCTAGGTTTTAATCCTAGCTCCATTGACCTCCAGAATATCGCATTCCAAGCCCTTCGATCTCTTAATGTAGAAGCTGCCAGATCTTGGATTATTCTGATTGGGTTTCCACAATACTCAAATTGTTTCTTTCTGGCTGCTTGCAGTATTTTCTCCTTGATCTGGGAGCTCTGGAATTTGGTGACAATATTCCTAAGAGATTTCTTTTTGGTATCTATTTGAGGAGGCGATCAATGGATTCTTTCAATTTCTATTTTGCCCCGTGGCTCTAGAATATCAGGGCAGTTCTCCTTCATAATTTCTTGAAAGATGATATCTAGGCTCTTTTTTTGATCATGGCTTTCAGGTAGTCCAATTATTTTTAAATTATCTTTCCTGGATCTATTTTCCAGGTCAGTGGTTTTTCCAAGGAGATATTTCACATTGTCTTCCATTTTTTCATTCCTTTGGTTCTGTTTTATAATATCCTGGTTTCTCATAAAGTCACTAGCTTCCACTTGCTCCAATCTAATTTTTAAAGTAGTATTTTCTTCAGTGGTCTTTTAGACCTCCTTTTCCATTTGGCTAATTCTGCCTTTCAAGACATTCTTCTCCTCATTGGCTTTTTGGAGCTCTTTTGCCATTTGAGTTAATCTGTTTTTTAAGGTGTTGTTTTCTTCAGTGTATTTTTCAGTATTTTTTTGGGTCTCCTTTAGCAAGTCATTGACTTGTTTTTCATGGTTTTCTCGCATCCTTCTCATTTCTCTTCCCAGTTTTTCCTCTACTTCTCTAACTTGCTTTTCCAAATCCTTTTTGAGCTCTTGCATGGCCTGGGACCAATTTATGTTTTTCTTGGAGGTTTCTGTTTTAGGCTCTTTGACTTTATTAATTTCTTCTTTCTGTATGTTTTGGTCTTCTTTGTCAGCAAAGAAGGAATGCAGAGTCTGAGACTGAATCTCGGTGCGTTTTCGCTGCCTTGCCATAATCCCAGCCAACTAACTTGACCTTTGAGTTTTTCAGTGGGGTATGACTGCTTGTAGACTACAGAGTTCTATGTTCCACATTTGGGGGGGAGGTGCCAGCTCTGCTGCACAAGCACTGCTCCTTCCCCAAGGACCCCCAACCCGAACTGGGCTCAGATCTTCGGCAGGCTGTGCACCCCTGCTCTAATCCGCCACTTAATTCCTCCCACCAGGTGGGCCTGGAGCCGGAAGCAGCAGCAGCCGTAGCTGCCCCACCTCCGCTGCCCCCGGGGCTGGAAGCCAAACCGCGAACTCCTTCCACTCCTGCAGCTTTTCCCACTAACCTTCTCAGCAGTCTTTGGTGTTTGTGGGTTGAGAAGTCTCGTAACTGCCGCAGCCCACTGAATCAGGGCGCTAGGGCCCCCTCCGCCCGGCTTCCGGTCTTGATGGTCCACGGAGCTCAGGCTGGGCTCTGCTCCACTCCGTTCCCAGCTCCCAGCTCCGTGCGGGATAGACCTCCCCCAGAGACCATCCAGGCTGTCCTGGGCTGGAGCCCTGGTTCCCTCTGCTGTTCTGTGGGTTCTGCCGTTCTAGAATTGGTTGAGAGCCATTTTTTATAGGTTTTTGGAGGGGCTCGGCAGGGAGCTCAGGCTGGTCCCTGCTTTCCAGCTGCCATCTTGGCTCCCCCCCCCTCTAGTCTATTTTTTAAGGTGTTGTTTTCTTCAGTGTATTTTTCAGTATTTTTTTGTGTCTCCTTTACCAAGTCATTGACTTATTTTTCATGGTTTTCTCACATGGTTCTCATTTCTCTTCGCAATTTTTCCTCTACTTCTCTAACTTGCTTTTCCAAATCCTTTTTGAGCTCTTCCTTGGCCTGAGATCAGTTCACGCTTTTCTTGGAGAATTTTGTTGTAGGCTCTTTGACTTTGTTGACTTCTTTAGGCTGTGTGTTTTGGTCTTCTTTGTCACCAAAGAAAGAATCCAAAGTCTGAGACTGAATCTGGGTGCGTTTTCTCTGCCTGGCCATATTCCCAGCCAACTAACTTGACCCTTGAGTTTTTCAGCGGGGTATGATTGCTTGCAGACTAAAGAGTTCTATGTTCTACTTTTGCGGGTGATGTGCCAGCTCTTCCACACCAGCACTCCTCCTTCCCCAAGAACCCTCAACCCGGACTGGAATTAGATCTTTAGCAGGCTCTTCACTCTTGCTCTGATCTGTCACTTAATTCCTCCCACCAGGGCCTGGGGCAGAAGCAACTGCAGCTGTAGTTCTGTAGCTGCCCCACCTCTGCTGCCCCTGGGACGGTGGCCGAACAGCGAACTCCTTCCACTCCCGCAGCTTTTCCCACTAACCTTCTCTGTTGTCTTTGGTGTTTGTGGGTTGAGAAGTCTGGTAACTGCTGCAGCTCACTGATTCAGGGTGCTAGGGTACACTCCACCTGGCTCCTGGTCTGGTTGGTTCACGCCACCATGCTGGGCTCGGCTGGGCTTGGCTGGGCTCAGCTCCCCTCAGCTCCCCTCGGCTCCCCTCAGCTCCATTGTGCTCCCTGCTCTGTGCAGGATAGACCTCCCCCAGAGACCATCCAGGCTGTCCTGGACTGGAGCCCTGCTTCCCTCTGCTGTTTTGTGGGTTCTGCAGTTCCAGAATTGGTTCAGAGCCATTTTTATAGGATTTTAGAGGGACTCGATGGGGAGCTTATGCTAGTTCCTGTTTTCCAGCCGCCATCTTGGCTCCGCCCCCCCTTCTGCTGTTTTTAATAGGAATAAGTGCTGTATTTTTTAAAATCCCTTACTCAATCACTTGATATAATCTTATGATTTTCATTACTTTGGTATGATATGGTCAATTATGCTTGTAGTTGTCCTAATGTTGAATCCATTCCTTGGATAAATCTTATTTGGTTGTTGTATATAACCTTTGCGATATGCTACCATAATCTACATACTAGTATATTACCTAATATCATTCTTCCAATGAATCCCTGTCTCTCATTCACATTTATAGATCATCCCAACATAATCAACTCATTCCCATGTGTTCTTTCAATGTAGAATCCTTTTAACTGCCCTAATTGTGATAAAGTTTTCTAGTGATAGATAGCATCTTCCAATATAGGAATGTAAAAAGTTTCATTTTATTGAGTACCTTATGAGCTCTCTTTTATGTTTATCATTTTGTGCTTCTCCTTAGTCTTGAATTTCAAAGGCATATTTTAATGCTGAGAGCCAATATGGTGAAGTAAAGTCAGGGACTCATCTGAGTTCTCCCTTGAAACTTTCCAAACGCTGTTGAATAATGATACTAAGTCTAAATAAATTCTAGAGCAGCAGAATTCACAAAAAGACAGAGTGAAACAGTTTTGTACCCCAAGGTAACTTGAAAGGTTGGCAGGAAAAGTTTATTGTATGAGATTGAGGGAGGAGCCTATTCTATCTCAGGCCATTCCAGGGCAGACCCAGCACCAGCAAACTAGGAGCAGACCTATGGGCAACTTAATCATGACAGCAGTAGAGGTTCCCAGACCTCTCAGGCCACAGACACTAAAGACAACTTAGAAGGACAGCAGGCAGTACTGTCGTACCAGGGAGAAAGAGGAGCACAGCCCAGCACAGGATATGCCAGCACAGCCCCAGCAAACTAGTAGTGGGCCTTGGGGACCATTGATCAGCAATGGTAGCAGCTGTTTTCAGAATTCTCATCTCACAGACAGTAAAGGATTAGAACAACTTATCAGAAGGAAATTATAGGGGATCTCCTTTCTAGAATTGAGGCAGGACTGTTTCTTTGCCCATACTTGGATCCAGGTCACAATCCTAGGTGGCAGTCCTAGGATGAGAAGGAGTACAGGCACACCAGAGATTGCATCAGCACAGTGGAACAGGTATTTTCCTCATAGTTCCAAGGCAGAAAAGAATATTTGTGATTACTCACAGATGAGAGCTCAGGCCAACAGAGTAGTAAAAATATCTCCTTAGGCCATACCACCTTGGAAGAATTGAAAACCTATACATCCCTAGAAGAATCTCTTAGAATAGCTGTAAAAAATGCTCAAAGTTCAAAACCTTGACTCCTGCACCCTGGAAGCAGAGCCCTGCTTTAAGAAAAAAAAATTAAAAGCCAAGTGATATGATAAGAAAATTGGCAAAAAAAAAAAAGCCAGAAGAAAATTTTGACTATAGAAAATTACTATGGCTATAAGGAAGCTCAAAACACATTCAGAAAAAAGGCAACAAAGTCAAAGTCCCAATATCCAAAGCCTCTAAAAAAATATGAGTTGGTCTCAGGATGTAGAGAAGCTCAAAAGAGGTTCTGAAAATCAAGAAAGGGAGGCAGAGGAAAAATTGGGAAGAGAAATGAGAATAATGCAAGAAAAATGTCAACAGCTTGGTAAAGGAGACAAAAAATGTTGAAGAAAATAACACCTTAAAAAACAGACTAGGTCAAATTGTAAAAGGGGTACAAAAAGCCAATTAATTAGGAGAAGAATGCCCTTAAAAGCGGTGTAGGCCAAATGGAAAAAGAGGCACAAGAATTCAATGAAGAAAAAAACTTCTTAAAATGTGGAATTGGCCAAATGGAAAAGGAGATACAAAAGCTCACTGAAAAAAATTCCTCGGGAGCCAAGATGGTGGCTGGAAAGCAGGGACTAGTGTGAGGTCCCCACAAAGTCCCTCCAAAAACCTATAAAAATGGCTGTGAACCAATTCTAGAACTGCAGAACCCAAAAAATAGCAGAGGGAAGCAGGGCTCCAGCCCAGGACAGCCTGGATGGTAACTGGGTAAAGTCTTTCGTGCATGGAGCTGGGAGCAGAGCAGAGCCCAACATGGGCCACACAGACCAACCAGACCAGGAGCTGGGCAGAGCATGCCCTAGCTCCCTGAATCAGTGAGCTGTGGCAGTTGCCAGACTTCTCAACCCACAAACAACAAAGACAACACAGAAGAACTGCAGAACCCACAAAATTGTGGAGGGAAGCAGGGCTGTAGCCCAGGACAGCCTGGATGGTCTCTGGGTAAGGTCTATCCCACACAGAGCTGGGAGTAGAGTGGAGCTGAGCAGAGCCAAGTATGGGCAGCACAGACCAACCAGACCAGGAGCTGGGCAGAGTGGGCCCTTGAACCCTGAATCAGTGAGCTGCAACAGTTACCAGACTTCTCAACCCACAAACACCAAAGACAACAGAGAAGGTTAGTGGGAAAAGCTGCTGGGGACAGGAGGATAGAGTTCATGGTTCAGGCACCACCCCGGGGGCAGTAGAGGTGGGGCAGCTACAGAACTACAGCTGCAGTTGCTTCCAGTTCCAGGCCCACCTGCTGGGAGGAATTAAGTTGCAGATCAGAGAAGGAGTGTAGAGCCTGCTGAAGATCTACGTCCAGTCCAGGTTGGGGGTTCTTGGAGAAGAAGGAGTGCTGGTGTGGCAGAGCTGGCTGTAATAGCTCTGAAATCAACAGCGCATCCCCCCAAGCTTGGAACATAGTGCCCTTCACAATACAAGCAGTCATACCCAACTGAAAAACTCAAGGGTCAAGTAAATTTGCTGGGAACATGGCCAGGCAGCGAAAAAGCACCCAGATTCAGTCTCAGAATTTGGAATTTTTCTTTGGTGACAAAGAAGACCGAAACATATAGCCAGAAGAAGTTAACAAAGTCAAAGAGCCTACAACAAAAACCTCCAAGAAAAACATGAACTGGTCTCAGGCCATGGAAGAGCTCAAAAAGGATTTTGTAAAGCAAGTTAGAGAAGTAGAGGAAAAATTGCGAAGAGAAATGAGAACCATGTGAGAAAACCATGAAAAATAAGTCAATGACTTGGTAAAGAGACACAAAAAAATACTGAAAAATACACTGAAGAAAACAACACCTTAAAAAATAGACTAACTCAAATGTCAAAAGAGCTCCAAAAAGCCAATGAGGAGAAGAATACCTTGAAAGGTAGAATTAGCCAAATGGAAAAGGAGGTCCAAAAGACCACTGAAGAAAATACTACCTTAAAAATTAGACTGGAGCAAGTGGAAGCTAGCGACTTCATGAGAAATCAAGATATTATAAAACAGAACCAAAGGAATGAAAAAATGGAAGACAATGAGAAATATCTCCTTGGAAAAACCACTGACCTGGAAAATAGATCTAGGAAAGATAATTTAAAAATAATTGGACTACCTGAAAACCATGATCAAAACAGAGCCTAGATATCATCTTTCAAGAAATTATCAAGGAGAACTGTCCTGATATTCTAGAGCCACAGGGCAAAATAGAAATTGAAAGAATCCACTGATCACCTCCTCAAATAGATCCCAAAAAGAAATCTCCTAGGAATATTGTCGCCAAATTCCAGAGCTCCCAGATAAATGAGAAAATAGTGCAAGCAGCCAGAAAGAAACAATTTGAGTATTGTGGAAACACAATCAGAATAAGCCAAGACCTAGCAGCTTCTGCATTAAGAGATCAAAGGGCTTGGAATGTGATATTCCGGAGGTCAATGGAGCTAGGATTAAAACTTAGAATCACCTACCCAGCAAAACTGAGTATCATGCTCCAAGGCAAAATATGGATTTTCAATAAAATAGAGGACTTTCAAGCTTTCTCAGTGAAAAGACCAGAACTGAATAGAAAATTTGACTTTCAAACACAAGAATCCAGAGAAGCAGGAAAACGTAATCAAGAAAAAGAACAAGAAAAAGAAATCGCAAGGGATTTCCTGAAGTTGAACTGTTTTGTTTACATTCCTACTTGGAAAGATAATGTGTATGATTCATAAGACCTCAGTATTAGGGTAGATGAAGGGAATATTCATATATATAATATGTATATATATATATATATGTATGTATATGCATGTGTGTATGTATAAATGTATGTGTAGATATATATAGAGAGAGGGCACAGAGTGAGTTGAAGATGAAGGGATGATATCTAAAAGAAATACAATCAAATTAAGGGATGAGAGGGGAATATATTGAGAGAGGGAGAAAGGGAGAGATAGAATGGCGTAAATTATCTTTCATAAAAGTGGCAAGAAAAACAGTTCTGTAGGTGGAGAAGACAAGGCAGGTGAGGGGGAATGAGTGAATCTTGCTCTCATCAGATTTGACCTGAGGAGGGAATACCATGCACACTCAATTGGGTATCTTACCCCACAGGAAAGAAGGAAGAAGAAGATAAAAAAGTGGGGATGATAGAAGGGAGGGCAGATGGGGGAAGAGGTAATCAAAAACAAACACTTTCGAAAAGGGACAGGGTCAAGGGAGAAAATTCAATAAAGGGGGATAGATTAGGAAGGAGGAAAATATAGTTAGTCTTTCACAACATGAGTATTGTGGAAGGATTATACATAATGATACACATGTGGCCTATGTTGAATTACTTGACTTATTAGGGAGGGTGGGTGGGATGGGCAGAGGGGAGAGAATTTGGAACTCAACGTTTTAAAAACAGATGTTCAAAAACAAAAAAAAAAGTTTTTGCATTCAACTAGAAAATAAGATACACAGGCAACGGGGAGTAGAAATTTATCTTGCCCTACAAGAAAGGAAAGGAGAAGGGGATGGGAGGAGATTGGGGTGACAGAAGGGAGCGCTGACTGGGGAACAGGGTAACCAGAATATATGACATCTTGGAGTAGGGGGGAGGGTAGGAATGGGGAGAAAATTTGTAATAAAAGAAAACCAAGAGAATGACAAAAAATAGAAGACAATGTGAAATATCCCGTTGGGAAAAAAAAAAAAAAAACAACAACTGACCTTCAAAATATATCCAGGATAAATAATTTGAAAATTATTTGACGGGTGAAAGTCATGATTTAAAAAAAAGAGTATAGATATCATCTTTCAAGAAATTATCAAGTAAAAACATCCTAATATTCTAGAACCATATTGTCAAATAGAAATAGAAAGAACATTGATCATTTCCTGAAAGAGATCCTGAAATGCAAACTCCCAGCATATTATATGCAAATTCCAGAGCTCCCAGGTAAAAGAGAAAATATTGCAAAGAGACATTAAAAAAAATCAATATCATGCAGCAACAATCAGGATAACACAAGGTTTAGCAACTTTTACCCTACAGGAAGGGCAAGCTTGGAATATGATATTCCAGAGGGCAAAGGAGTTAATATTACTATCAAAAATCACCTACCAGCAAAACTGAGTATATTCCTTCAAGGGAAAATGTGCACAACAATGTGAAAGAGGACTTTTAAGCATTTTTACATTTTTTTCATATTTCATTATTTAATATTTTTAGTTTTTAACATTGATCTCCACAAAATTTTGAGTTACCAGTTTTCTTCCCATTTCTATCCTCCCCCCCACTTCACAATGGAATATATTCTGATTTCCCCATTCCCCAGTCACCCCTCCCTTCTGTCACCCCCCTCACCCCTCCCCCATCCTCTTTCCCTTTACTTTCTTATAGGGCAAGATAGATTTCTATATCCCCTTGCCTGTATATCTTATTTCCAGTTGTATGCAAAAAAAAAAAAAAACCATTTGTGAGAATCTGCTTTTAGTACTTTGAGTTCCAAATTCTCTTCCCTCTTTCCTCCCTAACCACCTTCCTTAAGAAGACAAGCAATTCAACATAAGTCACCCATGTAACATTATGCAAAACACTTCCACAGTAATCATGTTGTGAAAGACTAACTATATTTCCCTCCATCCTATCCTGTCTCCCTTTATTCGATTTTCTCACTTGAGCCTATCCCTTTTCAAAAGTGCTTGCTTTTGATTACCTCCTCCCCCAGTCTGCCCTCCCTTCTATCATGCCCCCTTTTTTATCTCCTTCCCCCTACTTTCCTGTGGGGTAAGATACCCAATTGAGTGTGTATGTCATTCCCTCCTCAAGTCAAATCCAATGAGAGCAAGATTTACTCATTCCCCTCTCACCTTCCCCTTCTTCCCTTCCAACAGAACAACTTTTTCTTGCCACTTTAATGTGAAATAATTTACCCCATTCTATCTCTCCCTTCCTCCCCCTCTCAATATATTCCTCTCTTGCCTCTTAATTTTATTTTTCGTATCATCCCTTCATATTCAACTCACCCTGTCCCCTCTGCCTATATATCTATAACTATATCTATATCTATATCTATATCTGTATGTGTATATATTATATATATATATACATATATATATATATACATATATGTAGTATATGTATATTCCCTTTAACTACCCTAATACTGAAAAAGGTCTCATGAATTACAAACATCATCTTTCCATGTAGGAAATGTCAACAAAATATTCAACTTTAGTAAGTCTCTTATGATTTCTCTTTCTTATTTACCTTTTCATGCTTCTCGTGATTGTTGTATTTAAAAGTCAGATTTTCTATTTAGCTCTGGTCTTTTCATTGAGAAAGCTTGAAAGTCCTCTATTTTACTGAAAATCCATATTTTGTCTTAGATCATTATACTCAGTTTTTCTGAGTAAGTGATTCTTGGTTTTAATCCTAGCTCTTTTGACCTCTGGAATATCGTATTCCAAGGTCTTTGGACCCTTAATGTAGAAGTTGCTAGATGTTGTGTTACTGTGGTTATGTTTCCACAATGCTCAAATTCTTTCCTTGTGATTGCTTGCACTATTTTCTCCTTGACCTGGGAACTCTGGAATCTGGCTACAATATTCCTAGGGGTTTTCTTTTACAGATCCTTTTCAAGAGGTGGTCAGTGGATTTGTTTTTTTCATTTTCTATTTTACCCTCTGGTTCTAGAATTTCAGGGCAGTTTTCCTTGATAATTTTTGATAGATGGTGTCTGGGCTCTTTTTTGTTCATGGCTTTCATGTAGTCCAGTGATTTTTAAATGGCATCTCCTGGATTTGTTCTCCAGGTCAGTGGTTTTTCCAATCTGAAATTTCATATTGTCTTCTATTTTTTCATTCCTTTGTCTCTGTTTTATAATTTCTTGATTTCTCATAAAGTCACTAGCTTCCACTTGCTCCAATCTAATTGTCAAGGTTGTATTTTCTCCAGTGGTCTTTTGGACCTCCTTTGCCATTTGGCTAATTCTGCCTTTCAAGGCATTTTTCTCCTCATTGGCTTTTTGGAGCTCTTGTGCTGTGTGTTAGTCTATTTCAAGGCATTATTTTTTTCAGTATTTTGGGGTCTCCTTTAGCAAGTAATTGAGTTGTTTTTCATGGTTTTTTTGCATCACTCTCATTTCTCTTCCCAATTTTTTCCTCTACTTCTCTTATTTGCTTTTCCAAATTCTTTTTGAGCTCTTAAATGGCCTGAGACCAATTCATATTTTTCTTGAAGGCTTTTGATGTAGGCTCTTTGACTTTGTTGACTTCTTGCTGTATGTTTTGATCTTCTTTGTCACCAAAAAATATGCTAGTCTGAGTGCTTTTTTCACTACCTGTTCATGTTCCCAGCCAACTACTTGACCCTTGAGCTCTTTGTCAGGGTTCAACTGCTTATAGAGTAGAGAGTACTTTGTCCCAATCTTTAAGGCCTGCTCTGCTGTTTTCAGAGCTACTTCTACTCCACTGTCACCACAAGGTCTGCCACAGCAGCACTCCTCCTCCCCCAAGAACCACAAACTAGTATCATGATGCAGATCCAAGCAGGGCAAAGCCAGAGAACCTTGCCTTTGCATCAGCAAAGTGCTCCCTACACTCCCGCTCTGATCTCTCACTTGATTCCTTCCCCTGGGTGGGCTTGGATCTGAAAGCAACCACAGCTGGAGATCTGGAAGCACCCACAGGAGCTTTCTGCTGCTGCCATTGTGCCACCTCCACCACCCCTGGGACTGGGGCTGGACTGCTCTCACCCTGATCTGGCACTTTTCCCACTAACCTGCTCCATTGTCTTTGGCATTTTTGGGTTGAGAAGTCTGGTAACTGCCACAGCTCAGTAATTAATGGTGCTGCCACTTGCTCCTTCTGACTCCTGGTCTGGTTGGTCCTGGTGCAGCCCATGCTGGGTTGTGCTCCACTCCTAGCACCATGCAATTGACCCTTCCCAGGAACCATCCTGGCTCTCCTGGGTTGGAGACTTGTTTCCCTCTCCTATCCCATGGGTACTGCAGCTCTAGAATTTATTCAGAGCCATTTTTACAGGTGTTTGGAGGGATTTGTGGGAGAGCTTAAGTGAGACCCTGCTTTCCAACCACCATCTTTGTTCTGACCCCCACTTTCAGGCATTCTGAATGAAAAGTCCTGAACTGAATAGAAAATTATACTTTCAAATACAAAACTCAAAAGAAGCATAAAAAAATAAACTGAAAAGTTGAGTCTTAAGTGACTTAATGAGGTTAAAATGTTGACATTCCTACATGGGAAGATGATACAACCCGTAAGAACTTTCTTATTATTAAGGCAGTTAGAAGGAGTATATAGACAGAGGGCACAGGTGTGTGTTGAATATTAAGCAATGATATCTAAAAAATAAAATTAATGTGTCAAAGACAAATGTACTGAAAGAAAAAAGGAAGAGGTAGAATTGGGTAAATTATCTCACATGGAAGAGGGAAGACAAAGGTTTTACAGTGTATGAGGAAAAAGGCAGGAGAAAAGATTGAGTGAGTGAACCTTACTCCTATCAGAATTGGCTCAAAGAAGGAATAACATACACACTCAATTGGGTATAGAAATCTATCTGACCAGCAGGAAAGTAGGTGAGGAAGGGGATAAGGGAAGATGTGGTAGTGATAGAAGGGAGGGAAGATTAAGAGAGGGTAGTAAGAAGGAAAACACTTAGGAATTGACAGGGGGAAGGGAGAGAGATAACAGAATAAATGGGGGATATGATGGAGGGAAATACAGTTATCAATAGTAATTGTGAAAAAAACTGAAGCAAGTTTCTGACCTAATATCTCAAACATATAGAATCTGAGTCAAATTTATAAAAAAAAGAGCTGTTACCCAATTGATAAATGATAAAATATATGAACAATTTTCAGGTGAAGCTATCTATAGCCATATAAAAATGTTCTCATTATTATTGGAGAAATACAAATTATAACTATAGTGAGGTACTACCTCATACCTATTAGATTCACTAGTAGTTCTCGAAAAGAAAATGACAGATGCTGGAAGGGTTATAGGAAAAATGAGACATTAACGCACTGTTGGTGGAGTTGTGTACTGATTCAACCATTCTGTGGAACAATTTGTAGAACAACTATAGAACATTTATAAGAGCATGCATACCTTTTGACCCAGCAATACCTCTACTAAGTCTCTATCCAAAAAGAGATGAAAAATTTAAAAGAAAGGAAAACGACTTCTATATGCAAAATTATCTGTAGCATCTGTTTTCTGGGGGCAAAGAATTTGAAATTGAGGGGATGCCCATCAATTGGATAATAGCTCTACATATTGTAGTATGTGATTATGAGGGATTAATATTGTGTTACAAGTAATGATGAGCTTGATGCTCTCTGGAAAATCTGGAAATACATATGGGAGGTGAAGCAAAGTGAAATATATCATGTACAAAATCACATCAATATTGTAAGATGATCACCTGTAAATGGTATAGCTATTCTCAGAAATACTATGATCAAAGAAAATTCTGAAGGACTTATAATGAAAAATGATAACTATCCACAGAGAAAGAACTAATGCTATCTCAATACAGATTACAACATACATATTTGTCATTATTTTTCTTGTGGGCTTTTTTTTGGTCTATGTATTCTTTCACAACATGACTATTAAGCAAGTCTTTTGCGTAGTCATACATGTATCATCTATATCTAATGGCTCACCTTTTCAATTGAGAGGGAGGAAGGGAGAGAATTTGGAACTCAAAGTTTTGAAAACAAATTTGAAAAATATATTTTTATGTATAACTTGGGAAATATAAAATACTAAATAAAAAATGAGAAAGTCAGATTTTCTATTCAGCTCTGATCTCATAAGATATTCTTGAAATGATGTCCCAAGAGCCAAGATGGTGGAGTAAGCAGTAAATAACTGTCCTTCCCCCTTATTGACTCTTAAAAAAACCCAAATAGTGTTCTATGAAAAATCCTAGAACAGCAGAAAGAGAAGAAAATATACATTCTGAGTATATTATAAAATGTCAAATAGATAATTTTGATTACATTAAATTGAAAAGACTTTTTTACACAAATAAAGCCCATGAAACCAAAAGTAAGAGGAAAGCAGAAAACTGGGAAAGAATTGTTACAATCAATGTCTCTGATAAAGGACTCATTTGTAAAACATACAAAGAACTGAGTCAAGTTTATAAGAATACAAGCCATTTCCTGATTGATAAATTTTCAAAGAATTTGTAAAGGTAGTTTTCAGAGGAAGAAATTAAAGCTATTTATAGTCATGAAAAAAATCCTCTGAGTCACTGTTGATTAGAGAAATGCAAATCAAAACAACTCTGAGGTACCACATCACACCTATTAGTTTGGCTAACGTGACAAAACAGGAAATGAAAAATGTTGGAGAAGATGTGGGAAAATTGGAACACTGATTCATTGTTGGTGGAGTTGTGTACTGATCTAACCATTCTGGAGAACAGTTTAGAATTATGCTCAAAGGGCTATAAAAATGCACATACCCTTTGAACCAGCAATGCCACTCCAAGGGCTATATCCCAAAGAGATCATAAAAATGTGAAAAGGACCCATATATACAAAAATATTAATAGCAGCTCTTTGGATGGTGGCCAAGAAGTAAGTTACAGGAAGAAATAGACAGCAAAATTCTACTAACTGGGAACCTCAAACTCCCCACCTCAGAACTAGATCAATCTAACCGTGAAATAAACAAGAAGATAAGGAGTTGAATAAAATCTTAGAAAAAAATTAGATATGGTAGAATTTTGGAGAAAACTGAATGGGGATAGAAATAATCATACCTTTACCCATGTGCAAAAATATTCATAGCAGCTCTTATGTAGTGGCCAAGAATTGGAAATTGAGGGGATGCCCATCAATTTTGGAATGACTAAACAAATTGTGGTATGTGAATGTAATGAAATAACATTGTTCCACAAGAAATGATGAAAAGGCAGATGTCAGAAAAAACCTGGAAAGACTTGTATGAACTGATGCTAAATGAAGTGAACAGAAAGAGGAAAACATTGTAGACAGTCTCAGAAACATTGTGCAATGATCAACTTTGATAGACTTATCTCTTCTTAGCAAAACAATGATTGAAGACACTTGCAAAAGACTCATGATGGAAAATGGTATCCACCTCGAGAAAAAGAACTATGGAAACTGAATGCAGAACAAAGCATACTATTTTTGCTTTGCTTTTCTTTCTCATGGTTTTTCTCTTTGCTTCTAATTCTTCTTTATAACATGATTAATGTGGAAATGTGTTTAATGTGATTGTACATACATTGCCTATATCAGATTGCATGCTATCTTGGGGAAGGAGGAGGGGAAAGATGGGGAGAAAATTTAAAACTCATGGAAGCAGAGCCAAAATGGTGGAGTAAAAGCAGGAATGTACTTGAGCTCTCCCCCAAACTCTTCCAAATACCTGCAAAAATGACTCTAAACTAATTCTAGAGCTATGGAACCTACTAATGATGGAGTGAAACAAATCTCTAGCACAAGATAACCTGGATGGCTCACAGGAAAGATCTATCACATGGGCCTTGGAGCAGAGCATGGTCCAGTGTGGGCCATTCCAGCAAAGATGAGGCTAAAGCAGGCCTTAGGGAAATGAATCATTGGCAGCTGTGGTGGTTGCCAAAATTCTCAACCCACAAACTGCAAAAAGAACATAGAAGGTAAATGGGAAAACTGTTGGACCTGGGTGAGAAAGGAGTACAATTGGGCACCAGCCCTCAGTGGCAGAGATGGTGGCAGTGGCAGCAGCAGTGGCTTCCTCCAGAGCTCCAGGCCAAAATATGGTGGGCTTATCAAATGGTTGATCAGAGGGGGGATTGCAAGAATCTCTTTGCTGGCACTGAAGCAGGATTTTCTTGCTTTGCCCTGCTTGGATCTGGGGTACAGTCCTGGGTGGAAGCCCTGTGGTGAAGTGGAGCATTGGAATGGAGAAGCTTGGTGGCTGTGGAGAGAGAACCCTCCTCACAGTTCTAAGGCAGAAAAAAGTGCTTGAGGTAGCTCACAGACCAGAACACAGGCCAGGAGAGTAAAAATAACTCTCCTTTGTCCATACCACTTTAGAAGAACTGAAAATTCACAGGTGCCTAGGAGTGTCTCTGCAAACAGTTTCACAAAACACCTGAAGCTTGATAGAGGGCACTCTCCACTATGGTAGCAGAGTCTTACCTTGACAAAGAGCTCCAAAGTCATGTAATTAGCTGGAAAAAAAGAGGAAACTGTTTAAAATCTCAGACCATAGAATCTTACTTTGGTGACAAAGATCAAAACATATAACCAGAAGAAGACAACAAAGTCAAAGCTCATACATCCAAAGCCTTCAAAGAAAAAACATGCATTAGTCACAGGCCATGGAAGAGCTGAAAGGGACTTTGAAAATAAGTAAGAGAAGTAGAGGGAAAATTGGGAAGAGAAATGAGAGTGATGCAAGAAAGTCATGAAAAATGAGTCAACAGCTTGCTAAAGGAGACAAAAAAAATGCTGAAGAAAATAACACATTACAAAATTGACTAACCCAAATGGCAAAAGAAATCCAAAAAGGCAATGAGGAGAAGAATGCCTTAAAAAGCAGAAGTGGTCAAGTGGAAAAGAAGGTCCAAAAGTTCAGTGAAGAAAATTATTCCTTAAAAATTAGAATGGAGCAAAAAGAAGCTAATGACTTTATGAGAAATCAAGAAATTATATTAAAAAAAGAATCAAAAGAATGAATAAATAGAAGACAATGTGAAATATCTCAGTAGAAAAAAATGCTGACCTGGAAAATAGATCCAGGAGAGATAATTTTAAAATTACTGGACTGCCTGAAAGCCTTGATGAAAAAAAAGAGCCTAGACATCATATTTCAACAAATTATCAAGGAAAACTCCCCGGATATTCTAGAACCAGAGAGTAAAATAGAAATTGAAAGAATCCACCAATCACCTCTTGAAAAATATCCCAATAGGAAAGCTCCTAGGAATATTGTAGCTGAATTCCAGAGTTCCCAAGGCAAGGAGAAAATATTGCAATCAGCCAGGAAGAAACAATTCAAGTATTGTGGAAATACAATTAGGATAACACAAGATCTAGCAGCTTCTACAGTAAGGAGTTGATGGCCTGGAATATGATATTCTGGAGGTCAAAGGAACTAGGATTGAAACCAAGACTCACCCAGCAAAACTGAGTTTAATATTTCAGGGAGGAAAATGGATAGTCAATGAAATACAGGACTTTCAAGTATTCTTGATGGAAGGACAAGAGCTGAATAGGAAATTTGACTTTCAAATACAAGAATCAACAGAAGCATGAAAAAGTAAACAGGAAAGGAAAGCCATATGGGACTTATTAACATTGAACTGTATACATTCTTACATGGAAAGATGATATTTGTAACTCATGAGACCTTTCTTGGGTATTTGGGTAGTTACAAGGAACATACACACACATGCACATATACATATATATATGTGTATGTATGAATGTGTATATATGTATATACATGTATATGTATGCATATATGTGTATGTGTTTATGTGTGTATGTATGTATATGTGTGTATGTGTATGTATGTGAGTATATACATATATGTGTGTGTATAGACAGAGGGCACAGGGTGAACTGAATATGAAGGGATGACACTTAAAAAATAAAATTAAGTGTTGAGAGGAATCTACTGTGAGAAAGGGAAAGGCAGAATGTAGCAAATCATCTCACATAAAAGAGGCAAGAAACAGCTTTTACAATGGAGGGGAAGAGGGGGCAGATGAGAGGGAATAAATGAGCCTTACTGTCATTGAATTTGGCTTAAGGAGGGAATAACATACACACTCAACTGGTGTAGAAATCTGTCTTACCCTTCCTCCTGCTTTTCTGTAGGGTAAGACAGATTTCTACACCAGTTGAGTGTGTATGTTCAATTTTGCCTTTTAAGGAATTATTTTCATCAGTGAAGATTGTACCTTCTTTTTTTACTATTTGGCCAATTTCTTTAAGACATTATGTCTTTCAGTATTTTATGCCTCTTTTAGCAAGATTTTGTTTCTTTATAATTTTCTTGTATCACTCTCATTTCTTTTCTTGATTTTTCCTCTACTACTCTTGACTTTGAAAATTATTTTAGCTTTTCCTTTAATTATTGTTATGGTTCCCTCCAAGTAATATTTTTCTTTCATGCTTTTCTTGGAGTTGTTTTGATATCACTGCCTTCTTCTGAGTTTGTGTCTTGATCTTCTTGTCATCATAGTAGACTTTTATGGCAAAGTTCTTTGTTTTTTTCTTCTTTGCGCATTTACCCAGCATATTTCTTTTCTTTAACTTTATGTTAAAGTTGGGCTCTATTTCTAGGTTGGGAGGCACTGTAAAAATTTTTAGGAATTTTTGTGCTGCTCTTTTCAGAACTAGTTCTTTGGGTTTGGAAGGTTTCAGTGCTTACAAGATGATGTGTTTTAGGGATGTGTGTTACTGCTCTTCTGGTCTGTACTCTGTTCTTTACCCAGAAAGCCCTACTGATCTCTTGAAGCCACATTTGGTACTGCTCCTCAGGGTTTCTGTTCCTTGTGGTCAAAATCATATCTCTCTTCCCTTTACTACAACCTGTGAGTGGTTTTTGGCAATGCAAATGTCAAACAGCACCTGGACCCGAACCCAGTGTAGGACTGGGGTATTCTGTAATGTAGTTCTTACCAGTTGCCTGATTACCTTTTAACTTTCTGTCTTGAGAGCTCTTGAAGCCGGTCTTAATAGTGTTATTGCCATCTCCATGGTCCACAGTTGGTGTTGCCTTTATGTATGTTCTAGGTCAGCCCTCAGTCAATTTTCATATACCTCTCTTTCCAATATCCTAAGTTACCTGGGGCAACCAAAGTGTTTCTTTTTTGTTGGCTCTGTCATTCTGTATTCAGAAGTTATTTTAAAGTTATTTGGAGGGCAATGCTGGGATAGTTTGACTGCAATTCTTTCTCTACTCCACCAACTCGGCTCCACCTCATATTGTCGGTCCCTTCCATTCTTAAGATCTTGAAATTCTATCTTTTCGGGGAAGAATGAAAGTTATTTTTGTCCATTTGGAAGTTAAATGGCTAATTTTGGTTCTGGAAAATATTTATGGCAAACATTCACATCTCCATATTATGGCACAAAAATGTAAATTGGAAAAAAAATTCATCCAGAACAACATAGAAAAATAGCAAAGATATGTAGATTTATTTTTTGGTTGTGGAACAGAAGATGGGTGGGTGGAGGTATGTGGGAGCATAAGAGTACAGCACATATATTATTATTCATTATATAGTGCAGCAGAGGTAAAAAAAAAAATCACTGAGGGAGCTGGGATAAAGCCAGCATAAATAGCAATGATTCACCCTGATGTGAATCCACAGCTCCTGGGTAAACATCAGGACGAATGGATATTTCCACTTCAACATAACAAAAATAGCATGATTTTATGCTTATATAGCATATTCCTGAGAATCAACTTACAGTTCTTTATTGACTTCTCTGCCTTTTGATCTTGGAAACATTCAATACGGGTTTTAACATTCTTGGTACCTAGGTTGGTGTAGTGTCAAGAATGTATTGCTCCAAAGTTCAAACATGATTTACATTGATACCAAGGAAGCTGAAACAGCATGAAGCTGTGTTCCACATCTGGTCCAGAGCTGCCTATCTGATCATACTAGATTATTGAACTTCCATTGCTTATACTTCAAAAGAGAGGGTGTCGAATCACAGGAACCATACTACCTCAAAAAACAGTGCCAATTTGTATAAGTGCACCACTCTCATTAAACCTATTAGCTCTGCTTTGCTATGCCATGTCTGAGAGTACCTTCATCTTTTTGAGTTATGGAAGTACCATCTGGCTGAAAGTTATGGTGCCAGCTGTTAGAATGGTATATACAGGGGTTAGCAAATTCCTGTCTCCTCACAAAGAGAGTTAATGAGTAGAATAGATTTCATTGATAATACATTTATGTAAAATTCACATAGGACTTGTGAATCCTAAGTGTTCCTTGGGTATTAATCTGTTACTGAATTTTAGGTCAGATTCAATATCTTTGCAAATTCTTTCCTATACCCATTCTATAGACATAAGACCTAGGCTTTGAATATAAGCTTTTTTTCTCACTGGGAGGACTGGAGGTCTTAACGTAGTTTGGGTTATACGAGGAAAATCTTAACAAAAATAAAAAGTATATTATTACATTTATTTATGTATTAAATAAATCCTGAGTTTTAATAAATATTAAACCTCAAATGGGACTGGACTTCAGCAATTAAATACAATTGGTCCTACTTCAGGATTTTTTAAAAGCAATTACCACCTGTATTTAATTCTGAAGTGCCAAAAGATGTAATCATTAATGAATATATTTCAAAATTTAAACACAGTGGGAAGTTTTACTCTGTGGGGAATTTCAGATGTCTATTTTGAATAAAGTGTTGCCCTTCAATTTGGATGTATTAGTTCAACTAATGGAACTTAAAGCCCACACTATGAGAAATCAATTTGATGTTATAACTTCTAATTAAAAGTTCAAATCAACTTTTAAGTAAAATAAAACATCAAATTATAAGTTAATAGTGTAAACACCTCACCTAGTCTAAGTGAAGGGGACTGAATTAAACAACAGGCAACATGCACTATGACACAGGAATGAGAAAGGAAAAGATGGTAGGGAAGGAAAGGGAACAGAGGTGAAAGAAATACTGAATTCTATTTTAATCTCTTCTTGAATATTTTCTATTGCTACTAGTTGTCAATTAAATGTATTGATTTATGATTTTTAAAGACACAGCTCTTGAAATAAAATAAATTGACAGAAATGCAGAAAAATAATTGAACTTTGATACAAATTGGCTTTGTGACTGTGGACAGGGCCCTTGAAGTCTAAGTGCTTCAGAAAACTTTTTTTTTGTTTCTTTTGTTTGTTTTTTGAAGGGGGAAGGCAGGGCAATTGGGGTTAAGTGACTTGCCCAAGGTCACACAGATAGTAAATGTGTCAAGTGTCTGAGGCTGGATTTGATCTCAGGTCCTTCTGACTCCAAAGCTGGTGCTCTACTCACTGCAGCACCTAGCTGCCCCTCCAGAAAACTTTCTATAGAACTTTCACTTTGGAATTATCTTACTGCAATGAAATCCCACCTCATTTCCCCAGGAGGCAAAAAAAAAAGTTTATTCACTGCTGTTGCCAAATCACTTTTCTTCATCTATAGCTATTGTGAGCGCCTTCACCTTGGGGCCTCTTCCAGGAACAGATTTTTCATCCTAATCATTTTATAAAAATATGGATTATTGAATTTTACAAGGTGTCAGCATAATAAGAGACAACAGCTAGAGAACAAATATGTAAAAGTACAAATCAAAATGAGATAAATCTTTTACTGTCTCTTAGAATTTTATATCATAATTCTCCAGAAACCTTTTGAAACATATTCTTAACTTTGTAAAACTTTAAAAAAATACTAACTCCAATTTAAAATACTCTTGTCACTGTCTTTCAGTCTCTCTACTCAGCCTAAGAGAAGAATCGTACTAGATCAGTAGCTACACACTAATCTTTGTGTGTACACATCACTGTCAGAAAAGGCTAGAGAATGGAATTTGATGTTAACCACTTCCTTCTCTTTAGATTTTTAACTTAGTAAAAGAGCATGTCATATCTTGTTATGAGTTCCAACATAAAGGAAACATGCATAATAAACTGAATTTGACCCATTTTTCCCCTTTCACCGTACTGAATTTAGTGTAGGTTATTGATTTGTATAATTCTAAATCCATTTCCTTTTCACCATCAATTTAATAAGTTCATTTTAAAAGCCAAATTTATCCTTTACAATGATACTTTTTTCTTTGTACTTCTCATTTTTTAATTCAGTTAAAAGAAGGTTGCTACACCTGATCATGAAATAAGTCATAAAAATAGAATATTCTTAGGACAAGTCCCTGCAGGGCATACCGGGTTATTGTATCATAGGTCACCATTGAATGACAAATGAGAATTTTTTGATTTGATATATTATCCAGGTGGATAACCACATAATTATTATTTTATCAGCCCAGAAGGATGGAGAAGTGGAAAGAATTCTAGATGTGGAATCAGAGAACCTTGGTTAAAAAACTTAGTTGGACTTCCTATTAACTGTGTGACTTTAATTTTTTTATCTTCAGTTGTAAAAACGGAGGTTTGAACTAAATAAACCTTGAGGTCCATTACAGCTCTAAATACATACTAACTCCTATGAGTACGGCAAGCCACTTAAGATCAAAAGACTTAGCTACTATGAAAAACACAGTGGATCAGGACAATTCCAAAGGACCCATGATGAAAAATGCTGTTTGTATCAAGAGAGAGAATTGATTAGTTATGAATGCAAATTCAAAGGATACTTTTTCATTTTATTTTTCCTGGTTTTATATTTTCTTTTTCAAGATGGTTAAATTGAAAATATATTTTGCATGATTTCACATGTATAACTGATACTTTATTGCCTGGTTTTCCAATGAGTGGGGCAGGGGCAGGAGGGAGAGAGAAAATTTGGGACTCATTTTTTTTAATGAGTGTTACAAAGTGTTTTAAAATGTAATTTAGTAATATTTAACAAAATAAATAAAATATATTTTAAAACATTACGACCATAATTTTATTACGACCAGTCAATCACAAAAAACAATAAATCAACCTCTGATTTCCCAAATGCTGAAGCATTTGCTGATTTCTAAGATGTTACTGCTCATGCTGAAAATTTAATAAACTAGAGTTGCTTCAAACTGTCTTTTTCACACCCCTGGGTATAATCATGTATCATCAGATAACTTTGCCATTGCCTTTAGTGACCTGTAGCAAGAATATCTGGTTTTATGAGATTTTTATTTCTGTTTTAAATGTGTTTTAAGAAACATTTGTTTTGACTTCCCACATCAAGTCAGAGAACATTTTTAAATTCTCATAAAAACTATGGTAGTCTTACAAAACAAAATTCCACATTGGACATATCCATATATTTATGCTTTATTCTGGATTTTAAGTTGATCACCTCTGCATTGTAAAATAATTAAAACTGAGAAAGAATCTTTTTTTTTCTGGTAATTTCCTGCATCAAGTGTGAAAAGTAAATAATCTTTTTTTGAAGAACTGTTGAACTCATTTCAATTGTATGACTAACCATGATTTCATGGGACTCATCATAAAACATGTTATCAAACTTGATAAAAAAGCTGATTGACACATATTGCACATCAAGATATACATTTGTTTAGCATGACCAGTACAGGAATTTTATTTCTTTTATTTTCTTTTTCCAGTTGGGATAGTAGATGGAAAAAATAAAAAAAAAAGATTTCTATAAATTAATAAAAAATTAATTTATAAAAAGAAAAAAAGAATAAAAACATAAATTTAAAAAGGTTAGTAAATGAAAAAAGTAATTTCACAAGTGGAAGAAACAAAAAGAGAGAGGAGAAGCTAAGAATATGTACATGTACACATATACACACATGCACACACACACTGGAAATTTAAATGATAGGTAAAGTAAACTACAAGACAGGGGGAAATACATCAACAAACACCTGAAATACATGTTAAATAACTAAACAATATTTTAATGTTTAAAATGTCAGACTTAAATGTTCCCTTTATATTTTCTTTGTAGGCAAAGTAAAAGAGGAAAGAAGAAAGGAAGGAAGAGAGACCTGGGGTAGGAAAGAAAAAATAAGAAAAAAAAAAAGAGTGAAAGGAAAGGAAAGAAGGAAGAAAGGATGAAGCAAAGAAAAAAAGAAGAAAGTAAAAAAAGAAAGAAGGCAGAAGAAAAGAAACAATGATTATGTCAAAGAGAACTTTTTTTCAAGCTGTAGGGAAACAAAGACAAATAGATTTCAATATGGTCTTAGAAAATATTAGGATCACTTGAACCTGAATATGTACTGAATGAGAACCTAAGTAATTGTGAGATAAAGGAACTAGATTTAATTTTCATTTTAACAATATTATCTCTTCCTTTTGTGGAAAAGTAGTTAATAAATTTACTAAATTGGCTCAAGGGGCTTGTTAAATGTACAATTTATTTTCATAGTGTCATGATTTCATGATGTGAAAGTAAACCCATCTAAAATGAATGCATTAAATTCCTTATTTCAAATCAATTTAAAAATTGAGAGGAAAAATTGTATAAACTGTTGCTTTATATATTATTAGACTAATTTGTATAGTGATACAGTAGTCAGAAAATGAAGCTAATTCCTTATTCTCAGTGATGGAATGGGAAACACCGGTCACTGAGAGTAAGAATAAAAAGAAAAGAAATTGAAGGTTAGGAAGGGAGGCATTATCTATAATGAAGATAAACTAGAAGACTTCCAAATAAGATCAAGGGTGAACCAAGGATGTCCATTATCATCATTGTTTATGAAATATTGTATTAGAAATCCTAGCTGTAGCAATCACAAGAAGAAATTGAAAGAAGAATAGGCAAAGGAGAAACAAAATGACTACTTTTGCAAATGATATGATCGTATACTTAGAGAACCCAAGAGAATCAACTAAAAATTATTTGAAACAATAACTTTAGAAAAGTTTCAGGATATTAAATAAACACACATAAATCATCAGCAATTCTATATATTGCCTGAAAGAAGCAGCAAAGAATAGAAAGAGAAATTCCATTTAAAATAACTCAAAACAGCATAAAATACTTGGGAGTCTACCTACCAAGAGAAGCCCAGGGAATGCATGAACAATATTTGCACAACACTTTTAACAAAAGTGAAATTTAAACAATTGGCGAAGTAATAATTGCTCACAATTTGGTTATTTTAATGGCAAGCAAAATGGGAATTTTTGCTATTTTTTTTCCTTTTGGAGTGCTTCTCAGCACTAAAGCAATCAAGCATACATATCCTTTGACCCAGCAGTACCACTGCTTGGTCTTTATTCCAAATAGATAAAAAGGAAATGGGTCAAAATGTACAAAAATATTTATAGTGGCTCTCTTTGTGTTGCCAAGAATTGGGATTTGAGGGAATGACCATCAGTTCTGGAATCATTAACCAAGTTGTTCTGTATGATTGCAGTGGAAAACTATTGTGATAAAAAGAATTATGAGCACAATCATATCAGAAAAATCTTGGAAGACCTATACATAGATAGATAGATATAGATATAGATATAGATATAGATATAGATATAGATAGATTTATAGATAAATTTAGACAATATAAAATTTTACTGTGTCTACCTGTCAAGACAAACTCAGGGACTATGTGGACACAATTACAAAATACTGTTTGCACAAATAAAAACAGATCTAAACAACTAGAGAAATTTATTTACTATCAGTATGTCAAGCCAATATAATAAAAATTACAATTTTACAGTGTCATACCAGCCAAATTACCAAATGATTATTTTATAGGTCTAGAAAGAATGACAAATTCCTCTTTTTTAAATGTTTTATTGTGATTTTCTTTATTTTTGAAAACATTTCCCTATTACATTTTAGTACAGATCAGCCCACCAGAGTTTTTTTGCTTTAGTGATTAAATTAATGAGGTTTCTCTCCATCATGAATTCTACAACATTGAATAAGTGCTCTGATCTTGGGTGATGCCTTCCCACATTAGTTACACTTTAAGATTTGTCTCCAGCATGTACTCTCTTATGTAATGAAAGATGTGAATTCTGGGTGTAGGCCTTTCCACAGTCATTGCATTGATAGGGTCACTCTCCAGTGTTAATCTTCTGATGTTGAGCCAGTGCCTCATTCCAGGGAAAGCTTTTCCCACAATCACTGCATTTAAATGGATTCTCTCCAGCATGAATACTGAAGTGTTGTCTAAGATCTGACTCCTGGTGAAAGATCTTCCCACATTCAGTGCATTCTCATGGTTTCTCTTCAGTATGAACACTACTGTGGCTGGTGAGATTAGACTTATGAGAGAATGCTTTCCCACATACAGTGCATTGATGAGGTTTTATTTCTATATGAGTACTCCAATGCCAAGTAAGCTTAGAGCTTAAATAGAAAGTCTTCCCACATTCATTACATTCATAGGGTCTCTCTCCAGTGTAAATCCTCTGATGTTGAGGCAATGTTGTGATCCAGGAAAAGGCTTTCCAACAATCACTGCATTAAAACGTTTTTCTCCAATATGAATCCTATAATGTGGTAGAAGACCTTTCCACAATAACTACATTTGAAAAGTTTTTCTCCAGTAAGAATTTTGTGGTGTTGTATAAGATTTACCTTCTGCCAGAAGACCTTTCCATGTTCACTGCATTTGTAAGATTTGTTGGGACTCTGAATACTACGGTGTTGAGTACAGCCTGCTTTCTGACAGGATTTCTTCCCACATTTAGTCAATTCAGAATATTTTTTTTCCCATATAAGCTTCTGGTAAATAGCAAATTAATTATGCAGAAGGAAAGAATTCCCACTTTCATGAAGCTGCCCTTCAGCATGAATTCCATGTTTTCTTAAGCAGTTCAAATCATAACCAAAAGCTTTCTGACATTTGTTAAGCATAGAATACATCTGTGAACAGATCGGATTACATTGTCTTTGGTCTGACTCCATGATGAAGCTCCTTCAATGGTTACTACAGATACTCCCTGTTGTGGAAAAAGGAATAGCTCTGGGCTAGAGTTTTGGCTGTATCTACTGCATTCAGAGCTTCTGACTGCATTGGCAGTTTCCGTTTGGATTACTTTTCCTTACCTAGATTGTTTCTCCTGGCTACAAAATAGAGTGGTACATTGATAGAATAATAAGGTATACAATAGATAGCAGAAAATGACCACAATAATCTAATATTTTATAACACCAAAAATTCATGCTTTTTGGACAAGAACTCACTATTTTACAAAAATTCCAGGGAATGCTGGAGAGCACTTTGGCAGAAACTAGACATAGACCAATATCTCGCACATGACATCAAGATAAGGTAAAAATAAATAAAATATTTTAACCTAAATGGTGATACCATATTTAAAGTAAGCAAGCATGGAAACATGTACCTGTCAAATCTGTGGATAAAGGAGAAGTTTATGACTAAAAATGTGATAAAGAGGATCACAGGAAGTGATAGATATAGATATAGATAATCAAAATTATATGAAATTAAAAATATTTGTACCAACAAAACTAATGGAGCCAAAATGAAAAGGAAAACAGTAAACTAGGGGAAAAAAATTACATTTTTTGGTGTGTGTACATGATAACAGCATCATCTCTCAAATATATAGTAACTTGGCCTAAAATTATAAAAAAAGAGTCATAGCACAATTGATAAATTGTAAAAGATATAATTAATTTTCAAATGAAGTTATTAAACCTTTAAATAATCACTTAAAATGCTCTAATTCACTAGTGATTAGAGAAACATAAATTAAAAAAAACAGTGAGGTATCACCTGTAACAACAATGTTGCTAGTAGCTGCTGTGGGGAGGTAAAATCAATAATGAAAGCACACAGGAGGGCTGCTAGCACAGGTTGTTTGATCTGCTTTTCTAGGGAAAGCAACTTTAAGGGGTTAGCAATCTTACTTTAATTAAGCATACTGTCAGTAAGGTGAATTTTAATCTAAGTAAGGTAGATTTAAGTGTGTATAAGGTAGATTTTTGTTATTATTTCTTAGGGTTCAGTTTCCCAGGATCAATAGCTATAACAATCTCTTTTTTCCAGGTATTAGATATGAGCTCACAGGCCTCATGGTTCAAAACACTTCCACCATTCTTGAACAGCATTATATAATGATAAATAATATACACATGTGTGCTGAAATTGTAAACATCTACTGTGACTTCACAGTGAAATACAATGATGAGGTGATGTGAACTGGTGAGGCTATTGCTGACAGTATACCTTCTTTGTCTGATACACTACAAAATAGGTGGGCATTGGTTAGTGAGTTGGGAAACCTCTATGGTTGAATGTACAAACTGGAATACTGTGTGCCTTGAATGGCCCCCATCAAGCTTTGGGAGGGGAGAAATCTTTATTTGCCTCAACTGGCTCCCATTCAGGCTTGAGAGGTTTTAGGGGATGGACAAGTTCTGACTGTTTTGATTGACCCCATCAAGACATAGGGGTAGTTGCCCCTCCCCCTTCCCACCGGCCCCTGTGAGAAGGGTGATTAGGGAATGCTGTAGGAGTTTGTAGTGCTTCCGTTATCAGCAATACTGTGTTAGAAAAGACTAGAATAGAATAAAGCTTATTATTAACCCCATTTGGAAGCTGATTTCTTGTCTGACCAGATCAAGAGTAAATCTGTTAGATAGAGTCCAAAACTCCGTTGCTTCCCATGTGTTATCTCTTTAAAACATACATATATCATTCACTTAGTTCATGGGAAAAAGCCAGCACCCTGAACTTCAAAGCAAATACAAACAGAAATTACAAGCAGAAATTATATAAAAAGAACAAAATAACACAAATCAACAGTCAGGCTTCTAGCTGTCTGACCAAGACAATACACACACAGTTACCAGACAGAGAAGCACCAGCATCTGGGTTTTCAAAGCTGTGGGTGGGGCTCCTTAACAAGGACTCAGAATCTTGTCTGGCCAAATCACATGAGTATTCTTCCCTTGAGTAAGCCCCCAAAGCAAAATGCTAACCTCAGAACATATATACCCTGTTTAGGGCCCTGGGTCTTAGGGCTTACTTAGCCAAAGGGTGTAGGCCTAAGGCTTAGCAACTACTTAGAAAAAGGGAATGGGAAAAATCTCTAATCATAACTAGCAACACACCATATATATTGTTTCCAATCAATGACTCTTGAGTCAAACAAAGTCAAGACTCAGCCTTAGTGCTGAGAAGCACTCCAAAACAAAAGACAACAAAAAGTCCCACTTTGCTTGCCCTTACATTACTTCATACCTTTTAGATTGGCTAACATTACAGAAAAATACATTGACAAATGCTTTAAGGGATGCAGAAAAAATTGGTATATTAATGCACTATTCATTGAATTGTGAACTAATTCAGCAATTCTGGTGAACAATCTGGAACAATACCCAAAGTGCTATATAATTTTGCATTCCCTTTGACTCAGCAATACCATTACTAAGTCTATATTACAAAGAGATAAAATAAAAATGAAATGGACTTATTTGTACAAAAAAAATATTTATAGCAGTTCTTTTTGTGGTGGTAAAGAACAGGAAATTCAGGGGATTTTCATCAATTGGGCAATGACTGAACAATTCTCATACAGAATTGTGATGAAATACTATTGTACTATTAGAAATAACCAAAAGAAGATGGTGGCTGGAAGGCAGGAACTTGAGTGAACTCCCCACCAGGTCCTTTCAAAAACCTATAAAAATGGCTCTAAACAAATTCTAGAACTGCAGAACCCACAAAATAACTGAGGGAAGCAGGGATCCAGCCCAGGACAGCCTGAATAGTCCCTGGGTGGGTCTATCATGCACAGAGCTGGGAGAAGAGGGGAGCTGAGCCTAGCGTGGGTGGTGGCAGGACCAACCAGACTGAGAGCAGGGTGAAAGAGGCCCTAGCACCCTGAATCAGTGAGCTGTGGCAGTTATCAGACTTCTCAACCGATAAACACCAAAGACAACAGAGAAGGTCAGTGAGAAAAGCTGCAGGGGACAGAGTGAAAGCAGTTTGCCATTCAGCCACCACCCTGGAGGCGGCAGGGGTGGTGCAGCTACAGAACTATAGCTTCAGTTGCTTCCAGGACCAGGCCCACCTGGCAGGAGGAATTAAGTTGCAGATCAGAGCAGGAGTGCAGAGCCTGCTTAAGATACGAGTCAGATCCAGATTGGTGGTTCTTGGGGGAGGAGAAGTGCTGGTGTGGCAGAGCTGGCTGTATAGAAATAGCTCTGAAAAAAACATCACAGCCCCTCAAGATTGCAACAAAGTATTCTTTACTCTACAAGCGGTCATACCCCCATGAAAAACTCAAGGGTCAAGTAAGTTGGTTGGGAACATGGCCAGGCAGTGAAAACGGACTCAGATTCAGTCTCAGACTTTGGAAACTTTCTTTGGTGACAAAAAGACCAAAACATCAAGCCAGAAGAAGTCAACAAAGTCAAAGAGCCTACATCAAAAGCATCCAAGAAAAATGTGGACTGGTCTCAGGCCATGGAAGAGCTCAGAAAGGATTTGGAAAAGCAAGTTAGAGAAATAGAAGGAAAATTGAGAAGAGCAATGAGAATGATGGGAGAAAACTATGAAAAACAAGTCAATGACTTGCTAAAGGAGATCCCCCAAAATATTGAAAAAAATATTGAATAAAACAACACGTTAAAAAATTGACCAACTCAAATGTCAAAAGAGCTCCAGAAAGCCAATGAGGAGAAGAATGTCTTGAAAGGCAGAATTAGTCAAATGGAAAAGGAGGTCCAAAAGAGCACTGAAGAAAATACTACCATAAAAATTAGATTGGAGCAAGTAGAAGCTAGTGACTTTATGAGAAATCAAGATATTATAAAACAGAACCAAAGGAATGAAAAAGTGGAAGACAATGTGAAATATCTCACTGGAAAAACCACTGACCTGGAAAATAGATCCAGGAGAGAGAATTTAAAAATTATCAGACTACCTGAAAGCCATGATCAAAAAAAGAGCCTAGATATCATCTTTCAAGAAATTATCAAGGAGAACTACCCTGCTATTCTAGAGTCAGAGGGTAAAACAGAAATTGAAAGGATCTGTAGATCACCTCCTCAAAAAGATACCAAAAAGGAAACTCCTAGGAATATTGTCACCAAATTCCAGAGCTCCCAGATCAAGGAGAAAATACTGCAATCAGCCAGAAGGAAACAATTTGAGTATTGTGAAACACAATCAGAATAACATAAGATCTAGCAGCCTCTACATTAAAGGATCGAAGGGCTTGGAATACGATATTGCGGAAGTCAATGGAGCTAGGATTAAAACCAAGAATCACCTACCCAGCAAAACTGAGTATCATGCTCCAATGCAAAATATGGATTTTCAATAAAATAGAGGACTTCCAAGCTTTCTCAGTGAAAAGATGAGAGCTGAATAGAAAATTTGACTTTCAAGTACAAGAATCAAGAGAAGCATGAAAAGATAAATAAGAAAGAGAAATCACAAGGGACTTACTAAAGTCAAACTGTTTTGTTTACATTCCTGCATGGAAAGATGGTGTGTATGATTCATCATGAGACCTCAGCATTAGGGTAGCTGAAGGGAATATGCATATATAGTACATATGTGCATGTATGTATGGATGTATATGTGTGTGTGTGTGTGTGTGTATATATATATATATATATATATATATATATATATATATATGCATATATATTATTTATATATATATATATATATATATATGTATATATAGACAGAGGGCACAGGGTGAGTTGAAGATGAAGGGATGGTAGCTTAAAAAAATAAAAGCAAATCAAGGGATGAGAGAGGACTATAATGAGAGAGGGAGAAAAGGAGAGATAGAATGGGGTAAATTATCTTGCATAAAAGTGGCAAGATAAAGCACTTCTCCAGGAAGGGAAGAGGGGGCAAGTGAGGGGGAATGAGTGAATCTTGCTGTCATCGGATTTGACCTGAGGAGGGAATAACATACACACTCAATTGGGTATCTTACCCCACAGGAAAGAAGAAGGAAGAAGATTAAAAAAGGGGGACAATAGAAGGGAGGGCAGATAGGGGGAGGAGGTAATCAAAAATGAACAGTTTTGAAAAGGGACAGGGTCAAGGGAGAAAATTCAATAAAGGGGGATAGGTTAAGAAGGAGCAAAATATAGTTAGTATTTCACAATGTGAGTATTGTGGAAGGGAGTTACATAATGATACGCTTGTGGCCTATGTTGAATCGCTTGCCATCTTAGGGAGGGTTGGTGGGGAGGGAAGAGGGGAGAGAATTCGGAACTCAAAATTTTAAAAACAGACATTCAAAACCAAAAAAAAAATGTTTTTGTGTGCAAGGAGGAAATAAGATAAACAGGCAATGTGGCATAGAAATTTATCTTGCCGTACAAGACAGGAAGGGAAAAGTTGATTGGAGGGGAGTGGAGTGACAGAAGGGAGGGCTGACTGGGCAGTAGGGCAACCAGAATACATGCCATCTTGGAGTGGGCAGGAGGGTAGAAATGGGGAGAAAATTCATAATTCAAACTCTTGTGAAAATCAACGCTGAAAACTAAATATATTAAATAAATTAAATTAAAAAAAAAAAGAAATGACCAACAGTATGATTTAAAAAAAAAAACCCAGGGCAAATGTACATGAACTGATGGAAAACAAAGTGAGTAGAACTGGATTACTTTCAGGATAACAGCAATATTGTGATGATCAATTGTGAAAGACTTAGCTTTTTCTAATCAAGAAAATAATGCAAGAAAATCCCAAAGGACCATTAATGAAAAATGTTTATTCACCTCCAGAACAAAAGTTAATTAGCTCTGAATGTAGATGGAAACATTCTTTTTAACATTTTTTGTACTTTTTTGTCTGTTCTCTTTTGAATCGTAGATAATATTGGAATCTGTTTTGTGTGATTTCACACATATAAGTGATATTGAATCACTTACCTTCTCAAGGAGAAGCAAGTTTTGGAATATAGGGAGGCAATTTGGAACTCAAAATAAATAATAAACTTTTACATGTGATTAAGAAATATTTTATGAAATAAACATTTTTTTTATTTTTTTTGGAGGGGGGAAGGCAGGGCAATTGTGGTTAAGTTACTTGCCCAAAGTCACACAGTTAAAAATTGTGCCAAATGTCTGAGGCTAGATTTGAACTCAGGTCCTCCTAACTCCAGGGTCTGTGCTCTACTCACTGTGCCACCTAGCTGCCTCAAAAATAATTCTTAAAATAAAATAAGTAAATTTGATTTGTATTCTCCTATTAAAAATTTTTCTGTGAAGTGAAATATGGTTTAAACATGATATATTTAAATCTCTTAAGATTTAACATAACATGAAACAACAACTTTGGAAATTGAAACATCAGTGAATATAGTGTTAGCTTTTCATTATGATATTAGATCCACTTAGCAAATTTTTCTGTCTTAGAAGTCAATGAGGTGATTTTTTATCTCAAAACACAAGGCTTAAGTCCTGGATCACGTGGGTAGAAGCAAGCCTAAAGCACCTATGTGGTTGGGTGGAGGCAAGTAGGCCATCTTTGTTCATGATCCCAGATAAGGTTTTTAAAAGTCTATATTCCATTTCAAACCCCATTATATTCTTCCCTCAGTTAATAAGTATTGTCTCAGCAAATCAACTGAGGTGCACTGGGCACATTTGTTCATTTTATTTCCTTAGAAGATTCCAGGTTTATCTTTCCTATGCTGTCTCCCATTTCCTTACAGCAAAAAATCTCAAACAATACATTAAGCAAAGTTCTTAATTGGTTTCCCCAAATTAACTGTATTTAGAGAGAGTGCACACCTATCAGAGAGAATGGACTCGAAGGCACTGATATTCAGTTACATCAATTCAACAAGACATTTTTAAAAAGGTTATTAGATGTTACTTCCCATCTGTACTTATGAAGAATTAATTTATAATAAGCAAATAGAGCAAAAAGTAAAAAAAAATAAAAATGATAATGACATAAAATGAACAAATAAGATGAGATGAATCAATAAAGAAAACAAAAAGGTAAAATTCAAATTTCACTTTTCAGGGTGAATCTCTACTCTTATATAAGTTCCTAAAATATATAGGCCACCCCCTCTCCTGCTAGGGTTTCGTGATCTGATGCCTACTAGAAGTTAACTCCCTCACCCTCAGGTGAAAAATTAAAATACAGTGAAAATTCTTCCAGCACTCCCTTTAACACACACGTTGATTCAACATAAAGTCAATACAAAATTTTGCCAGATTCCACCTCAACCCACAGAGTATAATCTAGTTTCTCCAGGAATCTCTGAACAAATATGGTGCTTCAGCTCAAGGTTTAGACAACCATCCTCTAAAAAAATTCTATTTGCTTCCCAGCACACAGAAAGAACCTGACATTTTCCCTGCCCCTGTAGACCTCTGCCAATACATAAGTCAATCAAAATGGAGTTCCTAATTCACCCTACGTTAGGATAAGTAAATGGTGTTCAAAAAAAAAGCAAATAAAGTTTGATAACCACTGAACACATTTGAGACTCCCAATATGGATAATATAACTGGTACTCTTTAGAAGCAATCCTTCAAAAACTGACAGGTTTCTTACATAAATTACTAAAGACCCACTACTGATCTCTAAAAGGCTGGGGCACATCAATCCTTCTGTGAAAACATATTTAAAACTTCATTCATAATAAAACCAAAAAAAGATAGATAGATAGATAGATAGATAGATAGATAGATAGATAGATAGATAGTTGTTATTATCCTCTGAAGCTCTGAATTACTTGGAAAAGTCCCTAGAAAATTTGCATGCAAGATCAAGACAAAAGAAGGGAGCAAGTCTTTTATTTGGTTAATGGATTAAAGATAAATATCATTTCTTTACATGTATTTTTCTTTCAATTTTAATAAGAATTTATTAATCATCTAGTATGTACTAGGCACTCTATTAAGTGCTTTAGAAATATTATTTCATTTGATCCTTAGAACAACTCAGGGAGGTAGATGCTTTTATTATCTCCATTTCATAGATGGAAACACTGTGAGAACTCCATTTGCTGAGGAATCTGAGGCAGGCAAAATTTGATTGACTTACTCAGAATCACACAAATAATAAATTTATGAGGGCAGATTTGAGCTCAGGTCTTCCTGACTCCCTTTTCACAACTCTATTCATTGCACCACCACCTGGAAGGATTAGATTAGGGTTCATGTCCCTTCAATGGAATTTATATTCTCAATATAAATTGATAACAATGACCTCATAGATTCCTTAAAATTTGTAATCCAAGAGGTCAATGTTATTGAGTTAGTGGTTCCTTAAATGTTAGCTCAGACTCTGTTTTAAGGTAGCTTTTCCTTGTGTAAGATTTCAAAAAATTGTTATCTGAAATTTTATTAAAGCCAAGACTCATGTCTCAGGGCATAGGGGACTATGTCATGTTGTACTTCTTTCTTAACATGCTAGAAATGGCTAGGAAATAGATTAATTATAAAGCAAATAAAATTGTTTATGGAAGATAAACCTAAATCACAAGGTACAATATTAGCATATATATCGTGTATGAATATATGTATATGTGCATGTACATGTATATGTATATATGTGTTTTCTAAGTAATTTCCTACACTCCATGACCCCATTTGGGGTTTTCTTGGCAAATATACTGGGGCTGTTTGCCATTTCCTTCTACAGTTCATTTTACAAAAGAGGAAAATGAGCCAAAATGAGTTAAATGACTTGCCCAATGTCACACAGTTAGAAAGTGAAAGAGACCAGATGTGAAATCAGGAAGGTACATACATACATACATACATACATACATACATACATACATACATTTATGTATATATGCATGTATATATGTATGCATATATGTATGTATGCATGTATGTATAATGGATGTGTGTCGGCATGTATGCATGTGCATATATCTACATTTTGTGTGTATGTGTGTTTACATATGTATGTGTACATATACACATGTGTATGTATGTATAAAATTGTATTTTGCACTTTTGTCTCTCTAACATGCCCCTTTTCTGTGGACACAGGCACATAGTCTAGATTGAGCACAGTATTAGTAGCATTTGATCTCTAATGTAAAGAGTTAAACTCCCTTTTCTTGTACTGTTTATTTAAATCCTCATACCAATGCCTCAAGGAAATATTTAAATATTACCTTTTGGCTAATGTCTAAGACATTCGCAAAATTTTTATAATAATCTAAATCAGATACGGAACAGTTTTCATTTTATACACAAAAAGGATGCTAACAGTTACAAGAGCATCATTACTTCCATTGAACATTCAGTAGCTTAAATTTTAGCTATGATTATGCTGTCTCAGGATGCTACTATATATACCTAATCAGAACATAAAGTAATTTTATCCTCTTTTGCTCCATCTTCACTAAGGGTGATGGAGTAGTTTCCATGGACACCTCTCTGAGACGCCAGATTGCTGAAGAAAGGATCTCAGACTTTTGGACTTTGAGACTCACAAGGTCATCTCTATGCCTAGATAAATATAATCTTAGGATAGGTACTCACTCACATAGGACCAGGATTACCTTTTGACAAGAAAGAGCCAATAGAAATGAGGTAGCCAAAATTCCTATATTACCTCCCCAGGATTTATGTTTTCAGTATCCCCTCATGCTAATTGATAGATGACATTTTCAAGTGTGGAGACAAGGAAACCTACGCCTCTCCATTTCTAGAAAAAAAAATGACTCAAAATAATTACCTAAGCTAGAAGTGATGAGAGAGCTAAATTTATTGTTATTCCTTTTTAAATATCAATTGAGTCGTCAACTTTGACACTTTAGTAGCTAAAGAACAGATTCTTAGCAACCTGAAAACGTGAATTCTTCAGCAATTCATGACCCATGGCTGGAAATAGACCCTCAAATTCCTACATTATTAAGAGGAAGCAGGTAGGGTATCTTTGCACATACTTCCTGAGATGGCCCCTATATTGTAATGTAATCCCTATTACACAAGCAAGAGATGAGTGTCTGGGTTAGGATGCTAGTGATATGAGTGGATAGAAAGGGGCAGATCATAAGATGCTGTCAAAATACACTTGATAATACCTGGCAACTGATTAGATATGGGAGCTGAAAGAAGGTGAATAGTTAAACAATCTGAAGTTCAGAACCTGGGTAACTGTATGGATTATGATGCTCTCAAGAAATAGGAGGTAGAAAGAGGGACATATATTTTTGAAGGGGTTAAAATGTTAAGTTGAGACATCAGTACAACATGCTGGTGAAGATGTCTTCTAAGACTAGGACTGGAGCACAGGGGATAGATAGATAAAGACTAAGTAGATATAGGAGTCACCTTTGTACAAATGATAACCTATATATGCTGATGAGATCAGAGGAAAACAGAAAGACAGAGGAAAAGAGAGTGTGCCAGAGACAGATAAAGACAGAGACTGAGAAACATATACGTATATTTCTCAGTCTCTTATAACTTTGTTGCCTTCCCTTTGATCAATTCTGATTTTCAAGGAGTCATTTTTTTTTAAGATTCTTGGTCTCCTTTTCTAATTGGTTGACTTTCTTTTCATAATCTTCTTGTTTTTCTTTAATTATTCTTATTTTATTTTTTAGTTTTTCCTCAATATCTTTCATTTGATTTTTAAAGTCTTATTTTAATTTTTTCAATGAATTCTTTTTGGGTAGGTAACAATTTGACATTACTCTTTGGGGTAGAAGAAGGTTTCTTTGCTTCAGCATCCTCCTCTGAAGATGAACCCCAGTCTCTCTGTTCCTATACTAGTTCTTTTTGGTTGGATTCTTTCTCTTTTGCTTGTGAATTTTTTTTGTAATAGTTTAGTTTTCATAATCACCTCTAGTCCTAGGGTATGGGGGATGATGCCTCTGGCCTCAGATCCCCTTAAGTTCTCCTCTCTGACCTTGAACTCAAACCAAGACCTCCAGCCTCCTGTAAGTTCCCATAGCCAGCAGCATCCTGCCCCACTGCTTCTGCACTCACCCCACAAATGCTGTCTCCTTCTAGTCCCCACCATGTCTCCTCACCACAGCTGGGTCTGGTGTTCCTTATCAGCAATGGGTTCCTTAGATCTTCCCTAGCTCAGACACCCAACTCCCCTCACTGTCTGGGGATGGTGGTGGTGGTGGTGGTGGTGGTCGTGGTGGTGGTGGTGTAAAAGTACCTGTGGCTTGGGGTGAAGGCAACCTTCCAAACCAGCTAACCCCATGATTTGCCACTTGTTGCTTAATGGGTCCTTATCTTGGAGGTGTTTACTCTTCATTGGGATGAAATCTTGTCCTGGGATTTTTCTTCAAATCTCTGATTGTCCCAGGATGACTTTGGTTCAGCCCCTACTCTTATTTATTTTTACTGCCCTGTATTCACCCTGGGGTGGTATTTTTTTTCTTTCATGGAGGAAAAGCTTAAGACCTTGAAATTTTCTGACCTACTCTCCCATTTTCCAAAAACACAACTTTCAAACAATTTTGGAGAGAAAATTATTTGGACTCTATATTTGTGAACTCTCATTTTTACTGAGTAGCATTGATATTTTATGTGTGAAAAATTTATTGTTACAAGTAGAAAAAAAGTATTTTTATTCAAATCTAGATAAAATGATTGTAAAGAAACAGAATCCATTGTTAGAGACTATAGAACTAAAAGAATAATAGACACCTCCTCTATTTGGATATACATGTCATATAAGTAAATATATATATATATATATATATATGCAAAACTAAGAACATGAGAATTTGCATAAACATTTAAAAGTTGAAATATGATTCTGAAAAGCTCTATCTGTTTGATAAGAGAAAATTGGATAGTTGAGATTATTAAGTAAAAGATGAATTACTAAGATTTAGGAAGCTCTCATTTAAGCCATTAAAGGGCATAAGTTATCACACGAAAAGCAAGACAAAGGAATAGGAAGGCTCTTTCTTCTTACATCTTATGATCCTCCATTTCCTTTGAGAAATCAGTGTCACCAGCCTCCTTCCTATTCCTGATACAATACAGTTGATTTCCAAAATTCCACCTTCTGTATTAAGATCATCACAATCCTTTTTACTTTTTGTTTCCAAGCCAAAAAAGATAAAAAAGAGCAATAAATCTTTCTATGAAATAAAGGTTGCAATAAAGGATGATAGCTGTCACTAGAACTCTTGGTCAATAAGATCAGTTCTTTCTCTGGTCAATCAGACATCACTCAGGTGAAGTTTTTACTCAGTTGACTTCATTTAAAATATTACAACTTCAATATAGCCACTTTTATGGCCCTTACTGTCTTCAACTTGTCTCAGTAGAAAAAAATTGAATATAATCTCAGAGGGAAGTCAAAGACACAGAGTTTAGAGATGGGAGTATCATATGCAAGGAACAGAAAGGAAGCCAGTGTTGTTGGATTGTAGCATACCTAGAGGCAAATAAAGTATAAAAATGTTTGGAAAATTTTAGGCTTTAAAAGTCAAACAAAGGATTTATATTAGATTCTGAAGGTAACAGGCAACCACTAACTCTATAGAGTTAGGGAATGAGATGACCTGGGCTGGGCTTCATAAGATTCACTTTGGCAGATGAGTGGGAGAATGATTGGGGTCATGGAGCAAGGTGAGATAGGGAGACCAACGGGCAGGCTGTTCCAATAGTCCAGGTGTAAGGTGACAAGGGACTGTGCTAGGGTGGTGACTATGTCAATAAAGGGAGGATGTATATACACACATATGTATGTATATCATATGCATATATGTATATAAGAAATATGGTGAAGGTAGAAAGAAGAAGACAATAAAAGATTGGTTATAGATATGAATTAAAGTAAGGAATCTAAGATGATACTCAGGGCATGGGTAACTGGCAAGATAGTATTGCCCTCAGCAGTAACAGAGAAGTTCTCAAGAGGGGAGGATTTTGGAGGAAAGAATGCACTCTTGTTTTGGATATACTATTTTTGATATGTTTAAAGTATACCCAGTTCAATGTCTAAGAGGCTGTGTGCATGACTGGAGCTTCCAAGAAAGACCATAACTGGCTATTTAGTTATGGACACCATTTGAATAGTGATGATTATTAAACTGATGGGAGCAATTGAGATCAATTAGGCAGAAAGCATAGAGGGAGAAGAGAAAAGGGTCCAGGACAGACTCTTTGGGGAAATCAAAAGTTATTGGCCATGACTTGGATGAAAGTGTAGCAAAAGTAGCAGGAGAGAAAGAGAGAGAGAGAGAGAGAGAGAGAGAGAGAGAGAGAGAGAGAGAGAGAGAGAGAGAGAGACCCAGAGGCAGACACAGAGAGAGACAGAGAGACCAAGAGAGAGAGACAGAGACAGACAGACAAAGGGAATTATGTGAAAAGTGTCATGTAAACCTAAAAAGGAAATGGGTACGGAGAGTTTGTATCTTGCTTTATGTCACACAGCTACAGTGAGTGCAGAACCAAAAGAAGAAGAACTGGGTCTCTTGGTGTCCATTGTTGTCATTCAGTCATTATGTCATGTCTGACTCTTCATGACCCCATCACCATAGCACATCAAGTGCTTCTATCCTCTACTATTTCCCAAAGTCTTTCCAAGCTCATGTTCATTGCTTCTCAACATCAAGTGCTGGCATATACTAAACATTTGACAAATATTTAATGATTAGCTAAAATATGAGAAATAAATTTCTACATCATCTGGCAAACTAGTGTATGTTTGCAAAATTACAACCAAATTATATTGAAGCCCTTTTTTAAGAAGAGATGTTGTGGTAAATCTAGTTGTTCCCTAAATATTATGTGCAAATGTTGCATATATTTGCTAAAGGTATTTTTTCTCTAACTACTAGGAAGCAATATAAAAATGTTCTGCAGCTCAGTGCAAATCCATATTTGTAGCTTGTTCTTTAGGATCTCTGTGTCTGTATCTATCTCTTCCTCCTCTTCTCTCCCTATGTTGAATTTCTCTAGGGCTGAAATGCATATTCATTAGCTCCTTTTTCTTGATTGGTCCTTTCCTTATCTTTTCCAGCTACAACAGCTTTCTACTATTATACAACTGCCCATTTGATCTACAATGTAGTGTCAGCTCAGAATATAGGAAATGCTCTTATGATTCAGCTAGTCAATTGAAATTACTTTGATAGTTACACTAGATGTTGGCAGTTCCTCTAAGGTAGTAGAACTGGATTATCTTTCATAGAATTTAATTGTATTGGAATTGCCAGAAAGAGGTGGTCTAATATACATGGAGCCCAGGTGTGCTGGAGCAAGCTCTTCCCAGCTTGTGAAAGCTGGTTATCATGTTTTCAATGTGAATATATATACTTCTTAGGAATCATGACACCTCAAATTATTGTTTTGGTAATTTCTAGACTTTAAAACATGATGGAGAAAAAGATAATGATGCAGATTAAAATTAAAAATATGTTGTGAGTACTTTTTTTTTTCTGGAGAACCAGTTTTTCCATATTTACCAGCATTCATGCATAGAGTTAATAGTAACAATTATTTGGGGGGATAAAAGGCACAAATTCTCTTACATTTAATCCATTTCTTATTATGACTAGCATAGAGTTCCTATAGACATGTGGCCTGTGATATCTTAAATGCATATAAAATCTCATAATTGCAGGCATTCCCTCCAATGGCTAAATTCATAACACCACTATGTTTGGCCATCCTATGTTATTTTTGTCCATGATCTACCACAAAGTTCACCACAAGGTATTCACCTAACATGGGCACCTTCTCTGTTTTTTCTTGATGTTTTAAGGAGAGTGATGGAGTATCCAGCCCAAGATGTTGATTAGTCTTCACTCTTATTACATAATTTTTTCAAATTTTTTTCATTCTTACCTGCCTTTAGTAATATCTTGAATACTAATTCTCCTTTATGAGTCCTTATTTATAGTATGATACAGTCTACTCACATTCACCACGTGTTTCACCATTGTCCTTTAAATGAACCTAATTTTCAATTATTTGGAAGCTGTGGTGTTTCAGACCTCAAAAACAGGCATACAATGATTTTGAAAAAAAAATTATCATTAAAAAGATAGTCTGGAGCCTGAGCAAAGGTGGCAGAGTACAGGCAGAAAGTTAGCCCTATACTCTCAAAATTGTCTTCCAAATAATGTTAAAATAACACCTCAAATCAAAGTCTGGAGTGGCAAAACAAAGAAAAGGTGGGAGTGAGACATTTTTCCAGCCCAAGACAACTTGGAAGGACGGCAGAAGAGGTCTGTGACATCAGCGTGGGAGTTCGCTTGGAGAATAACACAGGTAGCAGCATGACTAGGAGCAGGCCTTGGAGGCAGGTATAACAGCAACAGCAGCAGCTTTGGAGGATCACAAAACCAGGGAATGTAAGGGGGTCAGGCAACTGGTTGGAAAAAGATTACCGGGGACCTCTTTCTGGCACTTGGAGCAGGAATCTGTTGCATTGCCCATTTGCAGCTTAGGGTCTCAGTTTCAGGATAAAGAGGAAGACTAGAACTTGCACCATGGGGGAGTAGCGGCCCTGGTCAGAATTCCAAGGCAGAAAAGAAGTGCATGTGATCATTCACAATGGAGCAGGGGCCCTAGTCTTAGTTTCAAGGCAGAAAAGAACACTAAATCTTGCAACTGCAGGAGAGCTGGAGATCTGCTCATATTCCAGGGCCGGGAGGAATATTGCCACTTATAGCTACAGGTGAAAAAGTCCCTTCGTGGGTGAAGTCCAGAAGAGTGGTGTGTTGGCAACCAAAAATGGGCTCCTTAGCACTTAGTCAACAAGTGCCCTTGACTAGTTTGGCTTTTTCCCCTGAACTGAATGCTGTTTGTATGTTGGACTGGAGTAAGCTTGTCGGCCCCTTCACCTTGCTTCCCTTGCTTAAGCTGATGGAAAGAACCTGTGCTTTCCCGGTCAACCCCTCCACCTTGCTTAAGCAGATTGAAAGAACCTGTGCTTTCCCCGGCGTACCTTACACCCCTGCAGAAGCTGGATGGTTAAAAGCAGCTCCCGTTGGAGCCAGAGGCTGCTACAGCTACAGCCACAGCCACAGCCACAGCCACAGCCACAGCCACAGCTACAGCTGAAGCAGGAGCTGCCAGTAGCAGAGCTGACCTACGGGAGGAAGCTGAACAAGCACTTCAGGCCAGTGGGTAATCTTTTACCATAGAGGGGGAAGCATGATTTTGCTTTATGCAATCATGCTTTTCTGTAGCCTCCTGGTTACTCTTTCAAGGCGTACTTATTGGGCCTGGAAGCTTTTGATCAATATATCAAAATGGGGCTGCTGGTTCATGGGTTGGTTACTGTGGAGCCTAAATATATGTTTTGATTCTTCTGCCTTTTACTTTGAGAGTTTCTTATATCCAGCGGTTCCGAACCTTTCAGACATGTTTATGATCCTCTTTGAGATTATAAACTCTGCCCTCCTAATACAAGTGGTGACTACACATATCCTTGGATTATACCACCTTGAAAGCACCAAAAATATACAGCCCACCAGAACTAGCTCTGAATAACGTAGCACAAAAACCTGAAGCTTGGGAGAGTGGCCTCTCCACTTTGAAAGCAGAGCCCATTTTAATTTTTTTTTCACAAAATATTTTCTTTTTCCAATTTTAATTTTTTTTTAAATTTTGAGTTCTAAATTCTTTCTCCTTTCCACTTTCCCCTCCCTGAGATAGTAAGCATTTCAATGTAGAATATGCATTTTCAATCATGCAAAAAATATTTCCATATTAATCATATTGTGAAAAAACACGATCAAGAACAAATGCAAAAAGAAAAAGAAAGTTCAAAATGGTATGCTTCACCTTGGATTCAAACTCCATCAGCTCTTTCTCTGAAGGTGCATAACATTTTTCATCATGAGTCCCTTGAAATCATCCTAGATCATTGTGTTGCTGAGAATAGCTAAGTCATTTATAGCTGACCATCTGAAAATTATTCTATTATTGGGTATAATGTTCTCCTGGTTCTACTCTATTTTGAATTATTTCATGAAAACCTTTCAAGGTTTTTTCTGAAATTTGCCTGCTGGTCATTTTTTATAGCACAATAATATTTTGTTACATTCATATACCACAATTTGTTCAGTCACTCTCGGTTGATGCACTTCCCCTCAATTTTGAACACTTTCCATGACAAAAACAAGCTGCTATATGTGTATATATATATGTATATATACACATACATGTACATATACATATATATATACACATATATATATATTTACAAATAAGTCTTTTTTTTTCCTTTTTTTAAAAAAAATCAAAGATTGTGAACAATTCCTTAGACCTTTGGACATAGTTCCAAATTGCTTTCCAAATAGACTGGATGAGTTCATAATTCCACCAACAGTACATTGTGGTGATTAACTCAAGGCCCAGAAGATTTCAGTTTTCCCAATATCATATAACAATTCCAAAGTTTAACATTATTAATCACACAGAAATAACATTATGTGAAGAATTCCTACTGACTATGATATATGGTTGAACAATCTACAAAGCTCACCTTTCAATGTATATGTGAATTCACATATATGTATATGTGTGTGTGTGTGTTTTATATACACATGTGTGACTATATGTGTATGTAATTGTAAAGCCAATCAGTAAGTGAAAAGATCTTTCCCACCCACTGAATAGGCTTCCGGTGGGGCTTCAGGTGGGGCCAACAAAGAGAGAGGTCCATACCCTTTAACTAATTAAGTGTGAGGCCCCAGGCCAGTTAGGAAACTAGTTAGCTAGTTTGAGAGAGGCAGGAAGACCTCAGGGCACTAAGGGGAGTTGCTAAGGCCAGAACCAGTGCTATGTGCCTGAGCTCTAGTCAATCAGATAATGTTCTAGTCAATCAGATAACATTCCAGTCAATAAGATGACATCTAAGGACTTTATAAAAAGAGAAAAGAGAGCTTGGAAAGGGCAGAAGCTGAAGAAACCAAGAAACAGAGGACTGGAAGCAAGAAGCTGAGAAGCTAAGAAACTGAGGACTGGGAGTGCAGGATTCAGGAGCCAAGGGCTAGCTTCCAGAGTGTGCAGAGCAGAGAGTGCTGAACACAAGAGGGAGTTTCAGAACTTGTAGTCAGCAGAGCCACAGGAGAGTGCCGAGCAGGGACTTAAGACATGATCTTCTTATAGGAGGGACCTAGCATTGAGGGGAAGCACAAGTATTGTCTGACTTGCTGCTATAATATTTGTTGTAACCTCTTCATTAATATAGTGAGGTGGGCTTATTGGTTTTGGAATGTTGTTGCCACAATATTGAATTGGGGTCATTGGTACTTGGGTCTGATCCTTTGGAGTCTAAATAAATGTTATACTTCCTCTGCCTTCTACCTAGAGAATTCATTATATTCTGCCATTCAGAACCATTCAGGCAAGCTCATGGTCCTCTTTGAGGTCATGAATTGTACCTTAATGATATAATAATAATATAATTGCAAATCTGCCTTTGTCATCTACTCCTATGAACACCTCCTACAGAACACTGTCATCTTATAATCTAATTTGATCTCTCTCTCTCTCTCTCTCTCTCTCTCTCTCTCTGTCTCTCTCTCCCCTTCTCCCATCTCTTTCTCACTGTCTACATCTCCCTACCTTCTATATCTCAAGGGTATCACTGATCAGATTATTGAATGGAGTTATACTGAAACATATTTAGAGGTGGCATGTTATTCTGCCAAATCATTTTTTTCTCATACTAATAAAAATATGCAGACTTGTATCTTGTACTTGCCACATTTTTGTCAATTGTGTAGTGAAAAAGATATAATCTAATGTGGAATGTCATTTGTATCACTTGTGAAAGCCTGACTGTCCTCTTCTAATAAATTTACCCATGTTGACTTAATGTTTGTAAATTTTACAATCATAAAATCTGTGCCTATATTAGAAAGGAGGCATATGGTTTAGTAGTTTGCCTTTCTAAAAGAGTAATAAGGTCTGAGGCTATTTCCCCGATTTCTTTAGTATCTTCTTTTTTAGATTTCTTCATTGTATCTCTTCCAACCCTTCTTCTCTATAAATTTAGCCCAGATGCATTTTCCATCTTTCTTTGATTGTTGTCATTGTTTTTCCCCCAGAGTCATTTACTCCTCATCTATATACACATTCAGGACGGTGATGCTAGACTCTACTGTTCTTGATTGTAAAAAGAGGTTCAAATTGAGAACAGGTGAAAACAACAAACAAATCTTTTGTGTTGAATCTTCAAATGAAAATTCTTAGTATAGATTTGCTAGTGTTCTAATGCTATATTGTTTAATTTCCCCTCTTGCTTTAAGCTTGTTGTGCCTCATTTTCTCTTTATCTATGTCCCATTTTCCTTTTGCACATAAGTTCTTCAATATGCAATTATGAATCCTCTGACTTATAAACATGAACTACCATCAAACAGAACCCATACAATTATGAATGTAGTCTATATGATTTATGGTTTGCAACTAGATGGAAATAGAAATAGGAAGCCGGAGAATTTCTCAGGAAAAGTCACTATTGAGACATGTATGTCCTTTTTATCTTTTTAAAGAAGTCTATGCTTTCCCCTTCGCATTCAATGCCTTTCAGACTATTGCTCTGAATTTCATGAATGGTCCTTCTTCAGGGCCAGCATGATCTATCACCCAGACCAGCAGGATAGGGGGCAATACGTTTTGGAAGCAAAGTATCATAATTAGAGCTATCATCACAAATGTAAGGGACACGGACAGCAACTTGCCTGAAAATTTCTCCCTATCCATTCTCTGGATGACTAAAATTATTTTAAAGAGGGAAAATTTTCTTTGTTCCACAAATTGAATGAAAATTTAAAACACACACACACACTCTCAAATAATTAATGTGTTGCTAGCACATTGACAACCCACACTAAGGTTTCCTATATTGAGGGTAGGTTTTGATAACATGGAGGACATTGTGCACTTAAAGAGAAAAGAATATTAAGAATAAGGTTAAAAAAGAATAAAGGAAAAAGGACTTTAAGGATTAACTTGAAAACAGGCTTTTGATTTTTGGCTATTCTTATTTGGTTCTGGTTTAATTTAAAGTTAAATCTATTTTCTGGTAAAATTGTACATCCAATCTTCAACATAACCTCTAAGTGGAAATTAGGAGATAATTCTGTACCTTATTCTGAAATCTCTGGTCAAATATATCTAACTTTTATTCTCCCTACAACTGTTCTGACAACGTATTTCTGAACCTACTTTTTAGACTAGAATACTAGATAGTATCATACCAATAAAATAAGATAAAATAATCCCTTGTTATCAGTCTTCATTAAAAAAACCCTTAACTAAAAAGGTTACCAGATGCATAAGTAGGAAATTATGAGCTTGGGGGTAAATACTGCAAACTATGTCAAAGGAAAGCGGGAATAAGGACACTGTTAGTTATTTCTAAGTGGGGGTTGGGTGGGATGGAGGAGTATACTGACTGAGGAGAATTCTGGAGAGATTTTATTTTTATAGGCAGAGGCAAAATTGTGAAAGCCTATCTAGTAGCTCCCTATTTGAATGAATTATTATTGCTATCTAGGTGCTAAGCTTTGTGGTTTCTATCCTAATAAATGACTGTTATCTATATTTGCCATTCTGGAATGAAGACTTGATCACTTTGCCTCAGTTATAGCTCTGTTGTTTTTGGATAACTAAAGATGACAAATACAATTTCTAGCCAAGCTGAAATCTAATTCTTGTTTGATTAACACATATGAAATGATAAAAAGGTAACCTCTCCATTATTTCACCTTTATTCTTTGTATTATTCAATGGTCAGCTTTTCAGAGATCAATCTCACAGCCTTTGATGTCAAGTAAGTCACCTAAACTTCACATTAGATAAGTTGGTATTAGATTTTCTACCTGACATAACAATAACTTCCTGAGTAAAAGGGCAAGAACTATTCATTGATAAGTATTTCAGGATAGTCAAGATTGGACTATTATAGTTATGAAGGTCTTTGGAGCTTTGCAAATCACATCAAGAACATTTGACACCATCATCATAATCAACATCAGCAACATTATTACCATCAGTAACATTACCACCACAGACATATTTCTTAAGGAATATTGGACTCTAATTATTGTAGTCTTGATACAAAAAAGATGGAATCAAAATCTTTCATAGAGTTTCCTTCATAGGAAATCAATTTTAGGTCAGTTTTCCTCTGTCTCCTTTATAACAAGGATAGTTTCTTTCTGTCTCTTTCGTTCTAGTTATTTTACCTTCAGAGTACCCATTGAAATGTCATCAATCTAAGATTCTGCTTTAAATAATACCAAAGGATGTGACTTTGCAAACAACTTCCATTTCATCAAGAAAAAAAAAAAAACCCTTCACTTTTTTTTTTTTTTACAGTAAGCCAAAAGGACTTCTATTCCTTAACTTAGTATGAGGCTTCTCAGTCCAATGACAGTTGTTTCTTTTGGTTTTTTTCGTTTTTTTATATAACTATCTGCTTCAGCTGTACTGAATCCCTTCCCACCTGTGCTTGCACACTGTGAAATGGAACTCCTGCTTTCTGAGTTGCCAGGGCAGCAACAACTGTTACAGTGAGTCATTCTTTGAATCAGGGCTTCATTTCTGACAAGCTTGATATGTGCAGCCAACTGCCATTATTTTACTATAAAGTGCAGAAACATTTTAGTAAATTTCATTACCAGATCTGATTTCTTTAGAAATCATATTATTCAGGTAGTAAATTTTGGTGTCTTTTTTCTTATTTCAGTGTTCTGTTACAAAGGATGAAAAATACATCTGTCCATGATTTTTTTGTGGAGGGGTATCATTTATTTCCCCCCATTGGGATTATACACCTTATATAAAAATGCAATCAGAGCAGACACGTACCTTTAACATTTCCCAACTATGATAGAATAAATTTACACTAATTCTTAGTAACAATCAAAGATGAAATTGTGACTATGACTATGATGAATGGAGGCTGAAAACTGACTAATTAGATAAAGATTATTTTTTTTATTTATTTTGGGAAGGAGACCTAATGTTCACAATGGGGAAGAAGGGATGAGTCATAACTATAAGATATGCAATATTAAATTTTTATTTTTGATTTTTAATTTGTTTCCATTTTGTCCATCTCATTTTTATCTGAAGCTTTTTCATTTACAGTTATTTTTTAGAATCCATCTTTTTTTTAATTTCCATTTGGAGTGGGCATGTGATTTCATGAGGTGAAGGAATTCTACGTGATTAAATTTCTTCTGACAATAATGATCCACAATTTCTGTATAACATTTACCATTTTTAAAACGTTGTTTCTTTCCATTTTGCCTTTTTATTTTTTAAAAAGGCATTAGTTATTTATATTTAATATTCATTTAGATATTTGATTCTGAATTATCTCCCTCTATCCTACTCCTCCCCGATCCCTTAAGAAGACAAGAAACATGATATCACTCATATAGGTAAAATAATGTAAAACATATTTCTATGCTAGTCACATTGAACAAAAAGCAAAAAAAAAATGAAAAACAAATCAATCTGCATTCAGACTTTATCAATTCTTTCATTGTGGATGGATAGCATTTTCTATCACATGGCCTTCAGAAAAGTCTCAGGTCGGTCATTAAATTGATCAGAATAGCTGTCATGATCATTATACGACATTGTTGTTGCTCAGTACGAAGTTCTCCTCGTTCTGCTCACTTCATGTTGCATCAATTCATATACATATTCCCAGATTTTTCTGATACCATCCAGCTGATCATTTTTTTATGACAAAATGGTATGCCATAAAAATCTTATGCCATGATTTGTTTAGCCATTTCCCAATTTATGAGCATACATTCAACTTCCAGTTCTTTGTGACCACAAAAAGAGGTACAATAGATATTTTTGTAATTATAGATCATTTTCCTTTTTCTTTGATTTGTTTGGTACAAAGACCCAGAAGTGTCATTGCTGTGTCAAAGGACATTCATAGTTTATTGTCCTTTGGGCATAGTTTCAAATTCTTCTCTAGAATGGTTGGATCATTTTATAACTCTACCAACCATGCATAGTGTGCCTATTTTTCCACATGCTATTCAACATGTGTAATTTTCCTTTTCTGTCACATTAGCCAATCTGACATACGGGAGGCTGTAGCTCAGAGTTATTTTAATTTACATTTCTCTAATCAATAATGATTTAAATAATGTCATATGATTATAGACAACTTTGATTTCTTCTTAAAATTGCCTGTGCATGTCTGTTGACCTTTTATCAATTGGAGATTGACTCATTTTTATTTTAGAAATTTAATTCAGTTCTCCATTTATTGGAAAAATGAGGCCTTTAGTATTTAGCTTGCTACAATTATCAGCATTAGCTTCCAATTGCCCCATTCTAATTTTTAAAGAATTTTTTTTCTTCAGTGAGGTTTTGTACTTCTTTTCCTTTTAGTCAATTCTGCTTATTTAGGAATTCTTCTCTTCAGGGAATTACTCTGTATCTTTAAAAAATTTGGCTGATTCTGCTTTTCAAGCATTCTTCTCTTTGTTGGATTTTTCTGCCTCTTTTACCATTTGGCCACCTTCACCAAGCTTTTGACTCTTGTTTATAACTTTCTTGCATAACTCCCATTTATCTTTCCATTATTTCCTCTACCTGACTTACTTGATTTTTAGAATCCTTTTTGAGACATTCCATGGCCTGACATCAATTCATATTTTTTCTTCAAGACTTTGGATGTAGCAATTTTGACTTTGTTTTCTTCTTCTGAATTTATTTTTTGATTTTCCTTGTCACCATAGCAACTTTCTTCATTCAGAATTGTTTTTTCTGTTGTTAGCTCATTTTCCAACCTATTTCTTGACTTTTAACTCTATGCTAAAGTGTGGTTCTGCTTCTGAAGTGGAGGGGGAACTTACCCAAACTTTAGATTTTATTTTTTTTTGGCGGAGATGTTTTCAGTGATAATTTTAGGGGTCTGTAAGTTTCCAGTTCTTCCAAGGTGAAATGATCTAGGGAGAGGTGTATTTGCTATTCTCCTGGTCTGTGCTCTGATCTTTGAGTGACCACAAGCACATTTTTCCATGCTGCAACTGTGACCAGGGTCCCAACTCACTTTAGCAGTAAGCTCTGATGTATTAGGGCTGCCCCTTGCCCTGGGTTCAGGACCCAGGAGTTTGACACAGATCCAAGTATGAATACTGCAACAATCCTGCCCCCAGTATCAACAAAGAGACCCCTGTAATCTCCTCCTGACCATCTGTCTGACCCCTTTACTATCCACGGGCTGAGAAGTCTACAAACCACCGCTGCTGTCACTGTTGCCCACAGTGGTCCCCATGGCCTACTACTGGTTTGCTCAGGCCCAGCCTGTGTCAAACAATGCTCCACTCTCATCTCGGTGCAATGGAGCTCTACTGCTGATCTTCCAATTTTCCTTGGGCTGCAAAATTGTTTCATCTCATTTTTGTAGGTACTACTGATGCCAGTGGCTTTGGCATGGAAACAGCTGGAGATGGCTGAATGCCAGGGAGAGTGAAAAGAAAACACGGGCCAGGCGGAGGAGTGTAGTACAACTCTGTTTATTGATCTGAGGGAAAGGGTTGATATACTCTCCAAGCTAGCAAGCAGAACAACTTCTCATGAGAACATTTTGCAGTTGTTAACTGTATTACATCATTTCCTTGTACTTTGTTCCCTTGCTTCATATCGACACTGTCATATCAGCACTGCATCAATGGCCGTCCTAGGAACAGAATATTCTGCATGTATGCATAGGGGAGTAGGAGAGCCCACATCCTGAGTTTATCAGCCCGGGGACAAGAAATGGCTTCAGTGAAACCTGGCCTGGACTCGTCCTGTTGGGAACTTTCTCAGAGCTGGCCCACTACATATTACTGTTCTAGAATTTGTTTTCAGGAATTATTTAAGGGTATTTCAAGGGGTTTGTGGAGACATCACATGAATATCTGTCTTTTCTCCATCATCTTGGCTCTACCCCACTCTCCCTGGATTCCGGTTTCTAACCCATTCCAACATACACTTCTGTTTTATGAGTGAGTTCATCCCATTCACGTTCACAATTATGATTACTATATTTCCCTGCTTCCTATCTGTCCTGTTTATCATTTTCTCACTTTTCATTTATTTTGTCCCTCCTTAAAAGTCTATTTTGCTTCTGACCACTACCTCCCTTTATATGTCCTATATTCTGTCAATCCCCCCTTCTGCTCTCCCCCCTTCCTCTACTTCCCTTTTAGCTAATACAGATTTCTTTACCCCATTGTGTATTTGTTACTCTCACTTTAAATAAATTCAGATGAGAGTTAGGTTCAAGCACTGCCCACCACACCCCCATTTCATTTCCTTTGTAAAAGTTCTTTTTTGCACATCTCTTTTATGTGAGATGATTTTCCCCATTCTTTATCTCCCTACCCCTTCTCCCAGGGCAGGCTGGTTTTTCATCCTACCATTTTTTTAAATCGCTCCATCACAATCAACTCACACATGTGCCCTCTGTCATTGTATACATGTTCTAAGTGCCTTAATAATGATAGTCTTTAGAAGTTAAATGTGTCATCTTCCCATATAGAAAGGTAAATAGTTAAACAATATTAAATTTCCTTAAAAATCAGAATTAGGAAAGTGGAATCAAATTACTCCCTGAATCATTAAGAAACAATAAAACAAAATCTAAAGAATGAAAAAAATAGAAGAAAATGTGAAATATCTTATTGGAAAGACAACTGAACTGGAAAATAGATTGAAGAGAGGTAATTTAAGAAGTATTTGACTACCTGAAAGCCATGATTTAAAAAAGGCTTATACATCATCTTTCAAGAAATTATCAAATAAAACTATCCTGATATTCTAAAACCAGAGGGTTAAATAGAAATTAAAAGAATCCACCTATCACCTCCTATAAAAAGATCCCAAAATGAAAACTCCCAGAAATCTTGTACCCAAATTCCAGATGTCCCATTTGAAGTAGAAAATATTGGAAACAGCAAAAATGCAAGAATTCAAATATTATAAAGTCACAATCAAAACAACACAAGATACCACATCTTCTACATTTAATGATCTGAGGACTTGGAATATGATATGCCAGAGGGCAAAGGAACTGGGATTACAATGAAGAATCATCCACCCAGTAAAACTGAGTCTAATACCATGAGGAAAAAAAAAGAATATTCAATGAAATAAAAGATTTAAACTATTATTGATGAAAAGATAGAGAGCTGAATAGAAAATCTGACTTTTAAATACAAGACTCCAGAGAAGAAAAAAAGGTAAACAGGAAAGAGAAATGATAAGGGACTCAACAAGTTCAACTGCTTTTATTCCTATGGAAAAAAAAAAAAACCATACTTGTAACTCATCAGAACTTTATTATTGCATTTGTTTGAGCATTTAGAAACAGTTTACAGAGAAAGAGGGCATGGGTGTGAGTTGTCAATGATGGGATAATATCTAAAAAAACAACACTAAGCAATGAGAAAGAAAGATGGCTATGGTAGGATGATATGCAAAAAATAAATAAATAAATAGAAAGAGGGATCTACTGGAGAATGGTACAGGGAAGAAGTACAATGGAGTAAATTACCTTCATAAAAGAGGCATGAAATAGCTTGAGATTTTTAAAATTTATTTTTTTAGTTTACGTAATTCAATTCTACGTAATTTTGAGTTCCAGGTTTTCTTCCTCCCCCTCCCCCCTCCCCAAGTCAGCATGGAATCTGATATATTTACTATGTATAATTTCACATTGAAGTTATTTACACACTAGTCAAGTTGTGAAGAAGAATTATGACCAATGGAATGAATCATGAGAAAGAAGCAGAATGAAAAAAAATAGAAGAAAAACGGGAAAAAAAAACAGGCATACAGTGTGCCTCAATCTGCATTCACACTTCATAGTTCCTTCTCTGGATGTAGATAGCATGTGGGTCCGTTTCCCACTTGTGTAACCTCTTTGGGATACAACCCTAGAAGTAGTATTGCTGTGTCAAAAGGTATTAACATTTTTATAGCCCTTTGGGCATAGTTCCAAATTGTTTCCAGAATGGCTGGATCAGATCACAACTCCACCAGCAATGTAACAATGTTCCAATTTTCCCACATCCTCTCCAGCATTTATTATTTTCCTGTTTTGTCACTTTAGCCAATCTGACAGAAAAGATGTGGTACCTATGAGTTGTTTTGATTTGCATTTCTCTAATCAGTAGTGATTTAGAGCATTTTTTCATATGCCTATAGATATCTTTAATTTCTTCCTCTGAAAACTGCCTGTTCATATCCTTTGACCATTTCTCAATTGGGGAATGACTTGTATTCCTTTATATTTGGCTCAGTTCCCTGTATATTTTAGAGATGAGGCCTTTATCAGAGACACTAGTTGTAAAGATTTTCTCCCAACTTTCTGCTTCCCTCCTACTCTTTGTTGCATTGGCTTTTTTTATACAAAAACATTTCAATTCAACATAATCAAAATTACCCATCTTGCATTTTATAATGCTCTCTATCTCTTGTTGTGTCATGAATTCTTTTCTTTTCCCTAAATCTGATAAGTAAACTATTCCTTGCTCTCCCAATTTGCTTATAGTATCAGCTTTTATTCCTAAATCATGAACCCATTTTGACTTTATTTTGGCATACAGTGTAAAATATTGGTCTATGCCCAGTTTCTCCCCTCCCATTTTCCAATTTTCCCAGCTGTTTTTGTGAAATAGTGAATTCTTAGCCCAGAAGTCGGATTCTTTGGGTTTATCAAAGAATAGATTCCTTTAGTCGTTGACTTCTGCATCTTGTGTACCTATCCTATTCCACTGATCTGTGACCCCGTTTATTAGCCAGTACCAGTTAGTTTTGATTACTGCTGCTTTATAGTACAGTTTAAAATATCTGGCATGGCTAGGCCACCTTCCCTAGCATTTCTTTTCATTAATACCCTAGATATTCTGGACCTCTGGTTCTTCCAGATGAATTTTGTTATTATTTTATCCAGCTCTGTAAAATAATTTTTTGGTAGTTCAATTGGTATGGCACTGAATAGATATATTAATTTAGGTAAAATTGTCATTTTTATTATATTAGCTCAGCCTAACCATGTTACATCTGGCTTTATTCACCTGAAAATTGTTTCATAATTATGTTCATATAGTCTCTGGATCCATCTTGGCAGATAGACTCCCAAATATTTATAGTGTCTACAGTAGCTTTGAATGGAATTTCTCTTTCTATCTCTTGCTGTTGGGCTTTGTTAGTAATGTATGGGAACGCTGAAGATTTATATGGGTTTTTTTTAATCCGGCAACTTTTCTAAAGTTCTTTATCTAACGTTTCTAGTACCAAATTGAATAATAGGGGTGATAATGAACATCCTTGTTTCACCCCTGATCTTATTGGGAGTGCATCTAGCTTATCCCCCTTACAGATAATGCTTGTTGATGGTTTTAGGTAGATGCTATTTATATTTTTAAGGAAGCTTCCATTTATTCCTATGCTTTCTAGTGTTTTTAATAGGAATGGGTGTTGTATTTTGTCAAAGGCTTTTTCTGCATCTATTGAAACAATCATATGGTTTTCTGCTAGTTTTGTTGTTGATATGATCAATTATAATAATAGTTTTCGTAGTATTGAACCAACAGTGTATTCCTGAAATAAATCCTACCTGGTCATAATATATTATTCTCATATTAAATTGCTATAATCTTTTTGTTTGTATTTTGTTTAAAATTTTTGCATCTATATTCATTAGAGAAATTGGTCTATAATTTTCTTTCTCAATTTTGATCCTACTTAGTTTAGGAGTTAGTACCATATTTGTGTCATAAAAAGAATTTGGTAAGATTCCTTCTTCCCCTATTTTCCCAAATAGTCTATAAAGTATTGGAATTAATTGTTTTTTAAATGTCTGATAGAATTTGCTTGTAAATCCATCTGGCCCTGGTGATTTTTTTCCTAAGGAATTCATTGATGGCTTGTTCAATTTCTTTTTCTGAGATGGGGTTATTTAGGTATTTTACTTCATCTTCGCTACATCTGGGCAATTTATATTTTTGTAAATATTCATCTATTTTCCTAAGGTTATCAAATTCATGGGCATACAACTGGGCAAAGTATTTTACAATTATTGTTTTAATTTCATCTTCATTGGAGGTGAATTCATCCTTTTCATTTCTGATGCTGTCAATTTGGTTTTCTTCTTTTTCTAATCAAATTGATCAAAAGTTTATCAGTTTTATTGTTTTTTAATAAAATCAATCTTTAGTCTTATTTATTAGTTCAATAGTTTTTTAATTTCAGTTTTATTAATATCTCTTTTGGTTGTCAGTATTTCTAATTTGGTATTTAATTGGGAGTTTTCAATTTGTTCTTTTTCTAGCCTTTTCAGTTGCATGCCCCATTCATTGATCTCCTTCTTCTTTATTTTATTCATGTAAGCATTTAGAGATACAAAACTTCCCCTAAGAACTGCTTTTGTTGCATACCATAAGCTTTGCTATGTTGTCTCATTATTGTCATTCTCTTGAATGAATTTACTGGTTGTTTCTATGATTTGTTGTTTAACCAACTCATTCTTTAGGATTAGATTATTCAGTTTCCAATTAGTTTTAAGTCTGTCTTTCCATGACCCTTAATTACAAATGATTTTTATTACATCATGACCTTAAAAGGATGCATTGACTATTTCTGCATTTGTTCATTGGATTATGAGGTTTTTGTGCCCTAGTACATGGTCAATTTTTGTGTATGTGCCATATACTTCCAAGAAAAGGTATATTCGCTTTGGCCCCATTCAGTTTTCTCCAGAGATCTATCATATCTATCTTTTCTAAAATTCTGTTCACCTCTTTAACTTCTTGTATATTTTGAGGTTAGATTTATCAAGTTCAGGGAGGGTGAGGTTGACGTCCCCCACTAGTATAGCTTTGCTATATGTCTATTTCTTCCTGTAACTCCCTTCACTTCTCCTCTGAGAATTTGTGTGCTATACCACTTGGTGCATATATGTTAAGTAATGGCATTACTTCATCGTACATGGTGCCTTTTAACAGGATATAGTTTTCTTCCTTGTCTCTTAATTAGATCTATCTTTGCTTTTTCTTTATCTGAGATTAGGGTTGCTACCCCTGCTTTTTCATTTTTTTTTTTTTTTACTACAGGTGAAGCATACTATATTCTGCTCCAGTTTATTACCTTTATACTGTGTGTATCCTCCTGTTTCAAATGTGTTTCTTGTAAACAGTGTATTGAAGGATTATGGTTTTTAGTCCATTCTCCTATCCACCTCCATTTTATGGGAGAGTTCATCCCATTCACATTCATATTTATTATTACTATCTGTGTCTCTTTTTCCATCCTATTTCCCCTCCTGTTTGTGTTTTTGTTTCTCCCTTCTCCCTCCCCCTTCTCAACAGAGTTAAAGAGTTTTCCTTTTGAACACCACTTCCCTACATATTCTCTCCCTTTCAGTCTCCCCCTTATCTTACCCTTTTCCCCTCACTACTTCTTCCCTCCCTTCTAATCCCCTCCCCCATTTTTATTGCTTTCCCCTCCTACTGCCTGTAGGACAACTTTCTATACTTATCAGAGTATGTTATTCCCTCCTTGATTGAAATCCAATGAGAGTAAAGTTCAACTATTGCTCTTCTACCTCCCTTCTTTCCCTCTACTATATTGTTATGCTTCTCTATGTGAAGTAATTTATCCTTTTCTACTTCCTCCTTACCTCTTCTCCCAGAACGTTCTCTTTGCACCTCTTAATTATGTTTTTTTTAATCATCCCATTAGTTAATTTGTACTTACCCCCTCTGTCTTTGTATATCCGTTTTACTTATCATAATAACTATATCGTTCTCAGGATTAACATATATATAGATATATAGACATATAGGTATATAGATATAGACATATAGATACATATGTAGATATATGACATATATAAAACAATATAATCCTATATAAAGATTAAACAATTGAATAGCAAGATGTTTTCCCCTGTTTACCTTTTTATGTCTCTCTCAAGTTTTGTATTTGAAGATCAAATTTTCCATTGAGCTCTGGCCTTTTCATCAGGTACATCTGGGATTCCCTTATTTCATTGAATATCCATCTCCTTGCTTGAAAAAATATGCTCAGTTTTGCTAGGTAGATCCTTAGTTGTAGTCCAAGCTCCTTTGCCTTTTGGAATATCATATCCCAATCCTGCCGATCATTTAATGTTGAAACTGCAAGGACCTGTGTGATCCTGACTGTTTCATGATATTTGAATTGTTTCTTTCTGGCTGCTTGTAGTATTTTCTCCTTGACCTAATAATTCAATACAATATTCTTTCCACTTTTCAATTTTGGATCTCCTTCAGGGTTGATAGGTGGATTCTTTTGATGACTATTTTACCCTCTGTTTCTAGGACCTCAGGGCAATTTTCCTTAATGATTTCTTAGAAGATACTTTCCATGCTCTTTTTTCATCATGGTTTTCTGGTAGACCAATAATTCTGAGATTATCTCTCCTGGATTTTTTCCAAGTCATTTGTTTTTCCAATCAGATATTTCATGTTTTCTTCTTTTTTATTCTTTAGATTTTGTTTGACTGATCCTCGATGCATCATAGAGTCATTAGCTTCTACTTCCCCAACTATAATTTTTAAGAAATCGTTTTCTTCATTTAGCTTCTGTACCTCTTTTTCCATTTGGCTAATTTTACTTTTCAAGGCATCATTTTCTCCAATTAGTTTCTGAGCCTCCATAATAATTTTGTCAATTTTTCTTTTTAAAGATTTCTTCTCATGAGTGACTTTTTTTTCCATTTTTTTTATTTTGCCTCTCTATTTTTTTTTAAATCCTCCTTGAGCTCATCCAGGAAAGATTTTTCGGCTTAAGATCGATTCACATTCCCTTGTGAGGTTTCAGATGCGGGTATAGTGTCAATGCTGTCCTCTTCTGAATTGGCATTTTGATCTTCTCTGTCCCCATAATACCATTAAATGGTGTTTTTACTTTTCCAGCTTTCTTCTTCATCATGGTGGTTGCCTTTTTCTTTGCTTTTTAAATGGATCTCTGTTTCTGGGGCACTGGGGCTCTTTCCAAAGCTTCCTGTGCTGGGAACTGTGGGCCTGGTTACTAACTTTGTGGGCTGTGGTCTCTGGTTTTGTCAGCAAGAGGTTATATACTGTTGCTGCTCATCTCATGCTGAGCTGGAGCTGACTGGTGTGCTCCAAGGATCAAGGCCCAGTGAAGTCTTTCTGAATTTCTCAGAGTCACAATGTGAGTTGTGGGGAAGGGTTGGTCTGGGTGAAACAAGTCTCAGCCATAGGTCTATGCTATTGTCCACCAATTCCTCTGGCTGTGCAAAGGCATGTCTATGGTCCAGGTGTTGGCACTTGCCAGCTTTACCCCTCTGTGGCCCAGGAACTCCTGTTGGTCTGCTGAGGTGGGGTGTGCTTGGACATCTCCCTTCCTGCAGTAGTCTCTTTCTGCCACTAAAAGAAGGGCTGTCTCCCTGGCCTCTCCAGCTATAAGAGTGCTGACCCCACCCCCCACCCCCACTTCTGGCTCCTCTTTTCCAGAGTTTTTACAAGGGTGATCTGGGTGATGAAGGGATTAGAGCCATTTCACTCAGTCATCATGGCTCCTGGAAGTTCAAGAAGGCAAGTTTCTTCCCTTTAGACTGTAGGCTGAAAGACTCAGGAATAGCTGTTGCTGTAGCCACAGGCTCTGCATTTGCCATTACCCCTAGCTCCTACAGACTCTAGTCCTGGGCTGAGAGGCCTGGAGATTGTCATCTCAACCAGCACTTCAATCCCAGGCCTGTTCCCACTCCCACTCTGGTGTGGTTTAGTTCGGCATGCCTGGCACTCTCCCAGTCCACAGAACCATCCCTTCAACCCTGTGGACTCTCCTTGGCTGGAAATCTGCCACACAGTCTTCTAGTGACTTCTACCTCTCTCAGGTCTGCTCAGATTCACTTTTTTAGAGGTATCTGACAGAATTTGTAAGAGAGCTCTGGTGAGTCACCAGTTTCCCTTCACAATCTTGGCTCTGTCCCCTTGAATTTTTCTTTGAGCCTTTGCATGTAGCTGTTTTGACTTTATTGTCTTCTCTTGAGTTTGTGTCTCAATCTTCATTTTCACCATAGTAGCTTTTTATGATCACATTTTTGTTATTGTTTGCTAATTTTTCCAGCCTTTTTTCTTGACTTTTAATTTTACATTAAATTATGCTCTGCTCCCGGGGTTTATGTGTCACTGTCCTAAACTTCAGTATTTTTTTGGTGCTGCTGATTTTAGTGCTTCTATAGTGGTCTTTTATAGAGTGGCATGGTCACTGCTGTCCTGGTCTGTGCTCTTGTCTTTACCCAGGAAAGGACTTTGATCCCCCTGCAGCCACAAGTGCTACTGTTCCTTTTCTCCCTAGGATGTGACTAGATCCCCAGCTCTCTGATAGCCAATGTGCTAGTGTTCTTTTCTGCCTTGGAACTAAGACCAATATTCCCACTGCCTCGTGAAAGATCACATGAACTTTTCTCTTCCCCTGAACTGTGATCAAGGCCCCTGATCTTCTAGGGCAGCAAACAGTTCTTTTTATCTTGAAATTCTGGCTTGGAATCATTTTTGGGCAATGCCAGGGGTCCCTGCATATAATGCCAGTAAAGGGCTCCAAATAGTATCTCCCCAAACAGTTTTCTAACCCCTTTAAAATCTTTGAGCTGAGAGCTCCCAAGGCAGCTGCTTTCAATTTCTGCTGATGATGTTACTACACCTATGTGATGTACCCAGGGACCTCTCCCAACTTGGTGTCACAGATATCTCCTCCCAGCTTCCAAAATTGTTTTTGAACTAGAAAAATCATATTCTTACACATCCATCTTTGATTTGAGGTATTATTTTAAGTTGTTTTGGAGAGAAATATTGAGAGAATTTAGCTCAGCTGCCTGTCTTCACCATTTTGGTTCAGTCCCCTGTACCCTATTATCTTAAAATAATATACCTGGGACATCGTGAATTTAAGGGGCTTGCCCATACTTGTGAATTCAGCTCATCCTGACTCTGAATTCACCTTTCTATAACTAAACCATTCTTGCCTCTTATGAACAATTATTGTACATATGTACAACGTACATATGTATAATAATTCTTGCTTTCCAATAGTATTATTATTGAAATGAATGCATAGGGCATTTTAAACATTTATTTGATCTAAAATGGCTAGAATCAGGGGCTTAATATTAATAAATGAGTCATGTAACACTACAAAAGTCCAAATCCAAAGAGACATTTGCAGTCAATAATGTGGAGGATTCTGACTACACTAAGGACCGAAGCGCAAAGCAATTTTTAACAACAAAAAAAAAATCATGATTATAGAAATACTGTTTAGCTGAAAGTATTTGCATTAGCCCCATCTGCATTTGCCACCGCCTGCCATTTCTTCCCACTCCTTACTATCCTTGCCTCTCTGTACTGCTCACCCACATTACCATACTAAGAATATCTGTGTTTGTGTGTCTGTGCAGCAAATATAATGAATTCCTTCACAAATGCCATAAAATCCTAACAGAGAAATGGTAATTAAAGAAAACTATAATATCGTTCACAATCTGGCTTCTACATTTACCTGAGTTCCTGCTGGTTTACCTGATGCTATGTTGCTACCAGTCATCAATGGCTTCAGCATGTAGCCTTAGACACTTAGTAGCTGTGTGACTCTGGGCAAGTCACTTAACCTATGTTTGCTACAGTTTTCTCATTTGTAAAATGGAGATAATAAAAAAAAAACCTCCTTTATAAGTTTTTCATGAGAATCGAAGAGAAACAATTCTAACTTACTTAGCTCACCACTCAGCATATAATAGGCACTATATAAATTACATAAATATTTTCAATATTGTTATTGCTGTTGGTGTTGTTTTGGTTGCGTAGTTTAGGACTGAAGTAAGACAAACTTATTTCTGTTTCTTTTGTCTTTTCTTTACCATTAGGTTTTTTTTTAATAGCTCTTTTTCTGATATTTGCTCAAGTTTATATGGAAGAACTTAAGTTTTCCATAGCTGTTCACACCACCATTTTAACAAGAAATAAGATAACTCTTTTCTACTTCCTTCTGAATTCTACATGGGAGCATGGACTAGTTTCCCTGATGTGACTCATCCCCTACCTTAGCAAGCTTCTGACACATTTATCAGAGTTCACATTAAAATTCTGGTGATGACTCTCCCTGAATTCCTCCAAGTTTCTACAAATAGAACTGAAGTCAAATCTAGGCAAATGTAGGCAGAATCTTCCCTCACTGGTGAGTGTGATGGGAAATAGATCTTGGCCCTATCTTTCTCAGATCATTAGGAGCTGTACCAGATGTTAGGGCCTACCATACATGTACACCATGGCTAGGGTGGTAATGCAAGAGGTATGAGACCATTATGGTCTCCAGCAGACCATTGAGGCATATCAGAATTGTAGAAGAGGAAGAATGAAATTCCAGATTAAAGATCATGAAAGAAGAAGAGGATAGAGCATGAAGGAGACCAAAACATGTATTGGGTCACTTAGAGATTGAAACAAGCTTCAGGGTTTTTAAGCAGAAGATGATGCCTGATACTAAGTACAGTTTGCTAATTGGTAAAAACCCCACCATCCATACATAAGAGGGGACTTCAACCCATCTAAGAATGCCAGAGGAACCAGACTAATTACAGGTTCCCAAAAGAAGAACTGAGCCTAGGAATATCAGTAAAACTAAAGATATTATCAAATACAATGAAGAAATACCAGTGGTTAAGAGAAGACCAAGACATTAAGCCGTAAGAAAAGACTAAGCTTGCAACAACTAAAAGCAGAGTTATCTATGGGGTGGGGGGTGGGGAATGGCTTTATAGCAAGAACTATAAAAATACCCAGAAAAATGGATACAATATTTTAAATTACATATGAAATTAGATTTTGGGAAGAAAAATTTAAAGGAGAATAAATAGCTCTAAACAGAAGCCTGAAAACTTTGCTCAACTAGCAAACTCCCTGAAATACAGTGTTGAACAAATAAAATCCAAGAAATTATGAAAGATAATTTCCCAGATAGGTAAGAATCAGAGAAAGCAATGAAAAGAGAAGATTCTTTTGGTCATCTCCAGAAAAAAAAGGCTGAAACTGAAAACCCTAACAAATATAATAGCTCAAAACGAGTGCTTCAAAATTAAGATAGATAGATAGATATAGATATAGATATAGATATAAGAAGGAGTACTCAGGAACCAGAGGCAGAATCATATAAGACTTCACAGTTACTACTATATAAAGAGTAAATATTTGTATATGATATACCAAGAAAAAGTAAATATATTTGGGATATTGGGAAGTACTCAATTATGATGAAGTCCTTATACTCTGATGAGAAAGTAGAAAAATGTCCCCTATGATTCTGCTGACTTCAAGAGTCACCGAAGGGCTTTTAAAGACAAGCTTAGGCATGTCTGTGATTTTACTCTGTCTTTTTTTTTTAAGAGGAAAGAAATTTAAGGGAAAATGAATAAAAATGGAAAGTGAAGAGGAGAATAACATTCTCTCCCATGAATTAAGCAAGAAATAAGAAGAATATACATCTATGAAGGAATGAGAGGGTGAATGGAAATTTCATTACGAATGGCATTCAGGACAGTTGAAAACAAATATGCACATAGTTTGCTACAATAGTACTTTAAAGTCAAAAGGGAAAAATTGTAGGAGAGAGACAAGGTAGATTGCGTGTGTCTGTGTGTGTTTGTATGTGTGTGTCTGTGTGTCTGTGTGTGTGTGGAGAGAGAGAGAGAGAGAGAGAAATAGAGAGAGAGAGAGAGAGAGAGAGAAGGCAAAACTTCAACTTTGGATGAATGATCATTAAAGTCATGGGAGGGGGTGTTAATAAGAAAAAGGAAATTATAAGAATCAGAAATTAGGGTCTACAGCCATCTCTTCCATATCCCAGGTGGTTAGGAGCATGGTGCCTCCACAAAGTGGAAAATCCATATGAAATTTTTTGGTGTTTCCTTTGTACCAGAGAAGAAGTTTGATTTGTTTTTCCTTTTTTTCTTTTATGGGGTATTTACACTATCTTATTGCAATATTTGGGTTTCTAAACTTTTCCTGTGTAATCTGCTGGCCTCCACATGTCATCTGTGGTTTCCAGAAAACTCCCCACTAATTCCCATTTAATTTCTTATGCTGACCTGAAATACATTGGAACTTTAGGGGGCAGCTAGATGGCACAGTGAGTAGAGCACTGGCCCTGGAGTCAGGAGGACCTGAGTTCAAATCTGGTCTCAGACACTTGACACATGTACTAGTTGTGTGACCTTGGGCAAGTCACTTAACTCAAATTGCCCTGCCTTCCCCCCTCCAAAAAAAAAAAAAAGAAAAGAAAAAAGAGAAACTTTAATAGGAAAAGTTGCAATGTGGAAGAAATAATGATATTTATCAGAGTACAGGTATGGGACAAAGATTTGACCACTTTATAAATTATCGTTGTTTAGCAGATTGTTTCTCTTTCCCCATTACCTTCTATCTTGTAAAGAAGCAGAAGAAAAAGGAAAAGAGACATAAAGTTGTGATGATGGAAAATATGTAACAATCATGAGAGTGCAGCTAGGTGGTGCTATGGATAAAATGCTGGGCCTACAGTCAAAAAAAACCGGAGTTCAAATCTGACCTCAGACCTTACTATGTAACCCTAGGCAAGTCATTTACCTTTTGTTTGCCTTGGTTTCTTCACTTGCAAAAAGGGGAAAACAACAGCACCTACATCACAGGGTTGTTGTGAGGATCAAATAAAATAATCACTGCGAAGTCCTTAGCATTCTGCCTGGCATATAGCAGGTGCTGTATAAAAATTAATTATTATTATTATGAGTGAAAGCTAATGGAATCAACTTGCCCATCAAATGAGGGAGGTTTTCAGGGTATCAGAATGGAATAGAAAGTTGAACTGAACAATAAGGTGTTCCAAATAAATACATCTAAACTTAAAAATGTACACAGAGTGAAAATGAACTAGAGCAGAATATATGATTTTTCAGGTAAATTCAAAATGCAGGAATTATTATCATTATCTCAGAAAAAGAAATGATAAAATAGACATAGTGAAGACCTGGGCAAGAATGGATATATATATAGAGAGAGAGAGAGACTGACAGACAGATATGCATACATATATATGTTTATACGTGTGTGTGTGTGTGTGTGTGCGTGACAGTCTAAGTGTGTATGTATATCTCTAGATTTGTATAATTAAAAAAAGTTTGTCTCCTCTATCACATAAATTAAGAAAAAAATATTTGAAGGATAAGATATTTTACTATTTTTTACCACCCCTTCCACCAGAAGAATAGCTAGAGTGAGAACTGGTCTCTCAAGAAGTGAAGCCTCCTCAAAAGGTTAATACTTATACTTCATGTTGAGATCACACTCCCTTGCAACACAACACCTGCAGCCCACTGACCTTGCAAAAACATGCTTTGCAGCACATCCTGAATCAAGCTCAAACCCTTGCACCTGGGTCTTGTTTTTGAGCAAGTGGCAGAGAAACTTTCTTGTTCTTTGTCTCTAGGCAAGACTGTAATTTTCTACTAACCTGCCTTTTGTTATGGGAGAAGGTTCCCACAAACACATTGTGCACCCTGAGGCCCAGCCAATGGGAAGAGGAGACAGTGGGTTAGGGAGGAGAAAGGTTGTGATAGGGATAAAAGGTAGGGGTGCAGCTCCCAAGTCGTACTCTCCTTGTCTGGTGCTGCTCTGAGTGAGGAGGGGCTGTACCCTTTCTTTCGAGAAAGTAATAAACCCCTTTCTGATTTCAAGGTATCCAAGTACTTGTCTTGATTAATTTGAGTAGTGGTCTTTTGTCCCACACACTAGCATAAAAGTAAAGGCAATACAGTGATAAAACTATACTAATGTTAAAATTTATCATAGTAACCAAGACTCTAGTCACCTAGTACAAAATCTAAATGTTTACTGAAACACATGATATTCCCCCTCTCTTCTTTTTAATCCTTGAACTGCATTTGATGCTATTAGTCTTACTATGCCCTGCTTAGAGCACAATTATGAAGAATAATATTAATACTCATACCTCTCTCTAAATGGAGATAGTTCTGTTTGTTTCTCTAGGGCCCATCCACATTTTTAATGAAATTAAATAGCTGCTGTATAGACCAGTGGAGTGACTTGGAATAATTTCATCTCTGGACTTAGATTTTTTTTATTAGCAATTTAAATTTGCCCTCCAAAACCTGACAAGAGGTTTATGAATTTGCCTTACACTGGAATTGGCATGACCTGTGAAGCCTGCTAGCACCAGCATTTCTATGCTGACTTATTCTGCAGAAGGTTATTTTCTTATTAGAATACTTCTATTAAATCTACAAGAGTCATAATGCATTTCTCTTTAGTCAGTATGCTTAACCTTAGCACCTAGTTTCCACAATTCTCCCAGTTCAAAGGTAAAGATTACATGTCCCTTCTTTCAGTGATTTTCGTCACTTTGTAGCTACAGCTCAGATGATTAAAGCATGACTTGATTTTTCTCTTGAAATGGCTAATACAGAACACAGATATTATCCCTCCTTGGGTCTACATATAACACTTTGCCCCACCTGCGCCTCTTGTCCTTCAGCATTGCTGATGACCCAAGGGACACCTGAAGGAGGTTTTAATAAGCATTTAGTTGATCATTGACATAATTAGGCCATTTCCTTCCAATACCAGTCTTCAGAAATAGACAGCCAAACTTTCATAATGATCTTCACTGAAGGATCTAATAAAAATGTTCTCCTGTGGATAGTAAATTTTCTTTCAATACAAATAAATGCCATAGACAAGAGATTCTCTGATCACTATAGCCTAAACATAATTGGACCTAAAAGCTTATGGCTAACAAGGTAGGTATTCACTGAAAAAGGTATTGATTTGTTAATCAGTCAGTCAAATTGTCCCCATGCTTCCGTAAGCTTTGTTAAAAGCAACCTAGACTCTTTGAAGGATATGTTAATCTGTTTTGCAAATAGTTTAAGAACAAAATTTAAATAAATATACATATAGCCCTTGATAAAGCTCCCCTCCCCATTTCCATATTTTGTAAATTATATCAGACACGGAATGAATATAAGCACATTTATTTATGTATACACATATATTTGTACGTGTGCAAAATAGATATCTAGTCATTTTTCTTAATGAGATGAACCTAAATAGAGGTCTTTCCCCAGAGTATATGTGGTAATAATTTGACTCATGGCTATGAATATGTCAAAAGGCACATATCTGGATGTGTATGGTACATTTCAAAAATAAGAAGATGAACCACATGTTTCATTTTTAGCAGCCATACTCTCTTGTGTCTTTGATCTTGCTGAGTTAACTCACCCTAACCTGAGATGCTTGCATTTATCAAGAGGGATCGTAACTGCTATAATGAACTCTTAGGGTCTTAATGGTACCAGCTTAAGGAACGTGAACTGTATCCTAATGTCATTTAAAAAAATAATATGAAAACCATTGCAAAGTTTTAAGTCCTGGAATTTGTAATGATTTTCTGACAACAGGGTCTGAGGAGGTACTTTTGTTTGTTGTTTTGTTTTGTTTTTCCCATTAGGGATGAGATGACGTTCAAATGTTGTTCAGCTTTCTGTTGACAGATGTTCATAGAGTCATTATGAAGGCCTTACTAGTATAAATAAAGTATAAGGAGGGGATAATGTAGAGAATTTAGCTTATGCTAGTATAGTACATATAAGTATATATAAGGAAGGAAAGTATGGAGAATTTAGCAAGTTAGCACATGACATTTCTGGGATATGGAACACTCACTGTGTTGAGGGAAGGGGGGGATGATGTCCAGGAACCACAAGACTGGAGTTCCCAGATGGGGTCATTGATGTGGAGTGCCCCTGAAGGACCCAAGTACTGCAGACGGTCAGGGTTCTCTGGAATGAATTTATGATCTCAAACATTCTTTAAGTCAAGGTGGAAAAGATTCATTACATTTTACAGTGGGCAAGAGTTCTTAGGGAACCTGCAACCTTACAGGGCTATAGGGAAAGTTTAAATACAAGATTTGGGGGTGAAATCTGTCAATTAGGTGTTTTGGGGTGGGAATAGGGAGTGGTTAAGGGGTAGCCATTTCTTAAAGGAACATGCACTTTTGTATCTACTGTGCAGGTATCTTACCCAGAGTTCACTGAGAAATAGCCCAAGGTGCGGCTACCTGGGGGTGTAGTTTTGACTGTGGAATGTCACTAAGTCAACCATCTCTCAGGGCTAGCTGAAGATATCCAGGTTGCTTCCATCAAATGTCTTGTTAGAAAAGATGAATGTAAGGGAGTATACATTTGACTATGTCTAGGTTACATATCAGGAAGTTCAGTAAGTAGTAAATATTGTTATGTCCCAGTGCACAGCCAATCAGCAATACACAGGGAGTCCAAACTAATAAATTCTATACGTGCAGCTGGCCACAGTATGAGGAGGAGAGATAAGTATTCTGCTAAGGCATGATGCCCTTGAACTGGAGAGAAACTGCTAGGGCTAATACTTTGAAGCTAGGGAGAGATGTGATTTTAGAACTGGGGTCCAGGCACAGGCACCCAAAGAGAGGCTGTTAGAATTAGGGTCCGAGCACAAGCACCCCAGTACCCTATCAACTGCACCTATCAATTTCTTCCTGATTCTATATTAACCACGCAATCTAGGAACAGCTACTTCTACCATCAGTTTTCTGTGTCTATCTCAGCCTCTTGGATTTTGATGCAGGGCAACTAGGTGACAGAATGGATAGAGCACTGGCTTGGAATCAGGAAGACTTATGTTCATGAGTTCAAAGCTAGTCTCAGACACTTACTAGCTGTGTGACTCTGGGCAAATCATTTAACCCTGTTTGCCTCAGTTTCTAATTTACAAAATGAGATAGAGAAGGAAATGTCAAACCACTTTAGTATCTTTGCCAAGAAATCCCCAAAATGAGCTTGCCAGGAGTCTGATGTGGCTGAATAGCAACAAAATAAACATAGATTCCTAACCTAGCCTGGCAGAGATTATTTATTTTTATATCACAATCTCTAGCCTCAGGCATTTTGTTATTCAAATGTATATTTCCCCCACTAGTAGGAAAGAATTAGAGGCTTCTGGTTCTGTGGGTTGTGCAGTGGTAAGAATACTGACTATATATGTGCAGAGGCAGGAAATCAACCATAGCTCCCTACAGAAGAAGGAACATTTCTTGATGAAGATAAATGTCACAAAAAAATGAAAGAACCTTTGGAAATTTGTCACAGAAGTTAGAAGGTTTTTCTCTAAACTACCTGGGAATAATACAGCTGACTAGAAGGTGAGGTAACCTTACCTTTACAATTTTGCAGCACTGTTTAGGTGTGTATAAGGACTGCAATAGCCCAGTCTAGCTTCAGAGCAGCTGTTCCTAATCCCTTTTAAGAGTTAACAATTGACAACAGACCAATGCAATATAGCTTTAGTGAATCCTTTCATACTGGTAATCTTCCAAAGAGATGTTTTATTGAAGGATAATAGAGTGGATAGAGTGCTAGACATGGAGTTAGTGATACCCAGCTTGGAATCCTGGTCCTGATGAGGTACAGTCTCTGGGAACTCCTTTGAACTCTCCTTGAATCTTCCTATTTAATCTGGCATTCTCCTGAGGCCATAAACTTTTCATTATTTCTGTGCCCAAGTCTTTGTTACCCTTAATCTAGTCCAGCTCTTCATTGTCTATTATCACAGGATTGCCTCTGGCTACTTCCCACCATTGATCCTATCTAAAATGTCATTCTCCTGGTTCTGGCCTCCTTCTACAGTCACCCCACCCTATTGGCCACTCCCATCAATATCCTCCCTAGATGCCCCTCCTTACATGACTGCAGACAACTTGGCCAACTGTTGATCCTTCCCACAGTCTTTCTGTATCTAAGATCCATCTTGCCTCCATGAAGGTGTTCAGATTCAATCTGGCCCATTTCTCAATACAAGCATCACATGGGGTCAGATTTAATGTGGCCCACTGGCATTGACAATATAACTGCTCAGATTCCTTAAGAGCCTACTCAGTATGGTGGATTTTAATAGATTTTGTTTTCCTTTGTCTGAAAGAAGGCTTAGGTTGAATTCATTTGGGTAGGATCTGCCTATAGCTATTTTGGGATCCCAGCCCCCCTAAACCTCAAAAATCCATTTACTATGTGGACCTTTACCTGTTTGACTTTTGCTTTTTTCACTTGCAAAATGAGGTTAATGACAGTATACACCCCACTGAGCTTTTGAGGAATAAGATGAGATTTACAAAGCTTTGTTAAGCTTTTCCTGTAGAAATGTTAGTTGTATTTACTTTTGTTGTTGTTGCTGCTGTTTCTGTTTATTTTTGTTTTGTTTTGTTATATCTTCATAGAGAAGCCAGAATAAACATACAGTATCATTTAAATAGAGCACTTATAGAGCAGAGGGAGAGTGAGTCAATCATGGAACCAGGAAAATTCCTACAATTACAATAGCTTATGATTTCCCATCCTGACTGTTTTTACACTGTATTTGTGTTGCTTGCCTGACATGTATATACTGGGAGAGCAGACTACAATTGCTCAAGGGCCTCTTCGCCTTGCCAATCTGGCAGTAGGACAGAAGGCCAGGAGTGTGACATAGTGTGACAATAACCAATATGCAATCTCTGCTGAGTCAAGGCATGCCTCAGAAATGTCTCTCTGAGACTTTCACACTATTCTTAGTATTAGCATCAGCAGTAAGCAAATGAGGCAATCCCTCACACTGATCTTGAAAAAAATCTCTCTTCACCCCACCTGCTCTTCTAACTAAAATTCTGCTCGTAGAAATTTGTTCCTTAGGGTTTAGAGATTAGTCTTTAGTAGCTGTTAAAATGCAAATACATCTGAAAGAATAACTCTTTAAACCATTTTGCACTAACACCCAACACAAATTAGCTTACAAAAGAAGCTCCTCCTACCAAGCATAGACTTCACTGAATGAGAACCATGATAGATTTATCCTAGTGCTTGAAAACAGGAGTAGGAATAGGACAAAGCCTGGGGAATGTAGGCCCAGATAAGATAGTCTTATCCACTTCTGACCTCTGTTTTGACTTACAGTGTCACATTTTTCCCCAATGCTTATTGAATATCTCATACTACATGTGTCATAGACATCTCAAAATAAACACACACCAAACTGAACTCATTATCATTATCCCATCCCACCCCTTATTTTTAACTTGCTTATTACTGTTGAGGAATCATCATTGTCCCAGTTCTCCAGGCCTGCAACCTAGATGTCATCCTGAAATCTTCACTCTCTCCCATTCCTTTCTGTCTAATCTATATCCAGGTCCTGTTGATTTTATTTTCATAATGCTTCTTATATATTGTTCCTTCTCTCCTCTAATACTGCCATAGCTCTGCTGTAGCCCTTTACCATATTGTCATGGACTAGTGGATTAATTTTCTGATTATCTTCCTGCATCAAATCTTTCCCCATTCTAATCCAAACTCCAGTTGTCTGTCAAAATCATTAAAACACAAGTTATTACCCTCCCCACCCATATTCAATAAATTCTAGTAATTCCCTATCACCTTCAACATAAAATAGATCCTTTGACATTTGAAGCCCTTTCCTTCCCCATTTCTAGGCATTCTCATGTAATCTGAGATCTGTTAACATTGGCCTTCTTGATGTTTCTCCTACAAATGACACTCCATTTCTCCACTCCTGAATCTTTACTGTCTATCCCCCATTCCGGCAATTTTAGGCTCCTCATTTCTGCCTCCTGATTTTTTTGACTTTCTTCAAGTCCCAGCTAACATCCCACCTTCTACAAGAAACTTTTCCTGATCTTCCTTAATGCCACTCCCTTCTCTCTACTGATTATTTCCAATTTATCCTGTATAAATCTTGCTTGTACATAATTCACATTTAGTCTTTCCTGTTATACTGTGACCCTTTGAGATGAGGGACTGTTTTTTGCCTTTCTTTATTATCCCCAGAGCTTAGCAAACCACCTAGAATGTAGTAGGTGTTTAATAAGTTTATTAAGTTCCTGGTTATCTCCAAGAATCTAGGAAACCAACTGAGGGTACTGAGGGATTGAAAAATGGAGTAATATGAGGAAATTAAAGATGCATTTTTCCTCTTTGACTATTTTATGGTGGGGAAGGCTATAAAATATATGTTTTATTGATCTAGTCTTTCTTGGTGAAATGCTTAAGGATGTGCCTTCTCTCTTCTAGGGCAAGAGATTCATTTGGGGGTAAACACATGCACCTTTCTGCTGAACCTAAAAGGAAAGTAAAGCAACTTATCTCCTTCCTTGTTCATTTGAATTCCTTTCCTTAAAATGTCAGCTTCCTGAGTCCTATGTATTTAAGTGGAACGAACCTCAAGAAACTATTGAGCTGCCCAAGATTTTCTTACATGACATGGCAAAATTTAGAGAATGATGAAACAGAACTGAAACAGCATATATGATGACTTTTTGAGACAGATGTAACGGAGTCTTTTTGATTACAATGAAGTCCTTGGGATCTATGCCATAGAGCTACCATATAATTAAATTATTTGAATACTTGTTTGAAAAGCCCTTTTATTTACCTTTATTGATGTGCTTTTCTTTTACATTAAAAACATTTTTGGATTGTGAGTGTTATTTTTATCAAAACAAATCAGTGAAATAAAACTCAGAGTTTATTGGTCTGTAGCACATCCCACCATCTTTCTATTAAAAAAAAAAAACAAAACATCAGCAGAAATTTATTTTCTCTCCTTTTCCTTCAACCCATGTGGGGTGGGGGAGAAAATAGAAATTAACTTCTTGTAATAAATATGCATAGCCAAATTGCTTCAATGGAAAGATGGCAAAAACCTAGAGGAAGTCCACCAGAAATGTACAGATCATTCCATTTAAAGATCCATTGAAAAAATTGGAATATTTTTTTGCTGGAGAATAGAAAACAGGAAGGGCATGACAGTTATCTTCAAGTGACATCTCATAAACCGTAGAAATTGTATTTCTTTTGCTTCTCCTAGAGAGAAGAAATGATAACAACAGGCAAATATTAAAAGGAGTTAAGATTAGACTTGATTTATTGGCAAAAAGGCTGCTGGTTCTAATTAACCAAAATTGTAATTGACTCATTCAAGGTCTCCCTGTATTTGAAGTTATTGAGCAGTAGTTTAAATGAATGCTTCTCAGGTACATTGTTGATGATACTATGTGAACTTCCTCTTAATTCTGAAATTCTATGTTATGAATGTCATGATAATGAAGAGTGTCCATTAAATTCCAAGTTTTCTTTTTTTTTTCTCATCATGGTTAGGATATGACTTAGGTTCTCGAAGTCAGATAATACAGATCCTATAAAAGCCTGGGGAGATTTTTAATATAGGTTAGTTAATTCACTGTATTTATGTCATCTGCATACCAGCCAATCTACATTTAGAGAAATTCTTCACAATTTTAGCCTCAAAGTGAAAATTTTCTCATCCATAATTACTATTAAACCTCATCTGCTAAATTTCAAAAAAATATTGCATCTTCTTCAATGAAAGGACTAACACTAGAAAACAAATCACAGATGTTTGCGGTATTGAAAAAAACAAACAAACTGATAGCTGACAACCATTAGTCAGTTTATAAATATTCATTGTTATTGTCATTTAGCACTTTTTTAAAGTGATTTGTTTCAATTAAAGCTATTAATATTCATGAATAATGAAAATGTGGACACATTTCTGCATTTCACAGTAGAGATATGCTTGAACTTTGGTTCTTATTTTTTCTGTGTAGATAACCAACAGCTAAATTTTGTCTTTATAATAAATTCATGTAAATAGGCCAAAATTCTGTGATTTCATCAGCTGAAAGAACTTTGTATATAGCAATTCCTTTTCTTAAAGTAGATTAGTCTTAGTGCTCTGTTTAAAGTACCTAGGTGTTGAGTGACTTGCCCAAAGTCAAATACAGCTAAAAATATCAGAAGCCTACCACATCATCCATTATGCCATAATTTTATAATAAAGATTCAGAAGGTGTGTTGGGGAAAGAGATATATAAACCAAAGCAATTATCTTTAACAAGATATCCCAAAATGATAATAAAAAGTGGGAAAAGGATCCACATGTACAAAAATATTTCAAATTATTTTTCCTAGTTTTAACTATGGGTCATCAATGAATATAAATGTATATATATTTACTTATTTAGTGTCATATCAATCAAACTAACAAAGAATTATTTCATAGAGCTAGAAAAAATAATAACAAAATTCATCTGGAAGAAAAAAAGGTCCAGAATATCAAGGGAATTAATGAAAAGAAATTCAAGGGAAAGTGGCCTAGCCATATCAAATCTAAAATTATATTATAAAGCAACAGTAATCATTAAAACTATTTTCTACTGGCTCAGAAATAGTATAGTGGATCAATGGAATAGGTGAGTTATACAAGGTACTGTAGTCAATGACTATATTACAATAATCTAATGCTTGATAAACCCCAAACTCCAACTTCTGGGGTTAGGACTCACTATTTGACAAAAATAGGCAGTGAGGTAACAAAAATATAAATACTTGTAGATAACATAATGCTATACCTAGAGAATGCTAGAGAATGAACTAAAAAACTAGCTGATATAATTAATAACTTCAGCAATTTTATAGGATATAAAATAATCTTTGATAAATCATGAACATTTATATATATTCTAAATAAAACCCAGCAGGATGGAATAGAAAGATAAGTTTTATTCAAAATAATGGCTTACTATATAAAATATACAGAAGCCTACCTGCCAAGATAAACCTAAGGCCTATATGAACACAATTATCAAACACTCTTTACACAGACAAAAAGTGATCTAAATTATTGGAGAGATCTTAATAGCTCATGGTAGCCTGAGCCAATATAATAAAAATGACAATTCTCCCTGTCAGTTTATTTTTTCAGTGCCATAACAATGAAGCTACCTAAAATTATTTCATATAACCAGAAAAAAAGAACAAAATTCATCTGGAAGATCAAAAGGTCAAGAAAATCAATGGAATCAATGTAAAAAAAAAGTGAAGAAAAGTGTCCTAGCAGAATTAAATTTCAAATTATTTAACAAAGCAGTAATTGTCAAAAACAATCTGGTACTGGATTAGAAAAAGAGTAGTGGATTACTGGAATAGATTAGCTATAGAATACAAAGTAGTACATAGAAATCTAGGTTTCTATAAATTTAAAGATCATAGCTTGGAGGATAAGAACTAACCATTTGACAAAAATTGCTGGCAAAACTAGAAAGAAATTTGGAAGTAACTAGGCATAGACCAATATTTCATACCCCTTACTAAGACAAGATAAAAATAGATAGGTGGCAGATATAAAGGGTGATATCAGAAGTAAATTAGGAGATCATGGGAAAAATATACCTGTCAGATCTATGAATAAGGAAGAGTTTATAACTAAATGAAATAGGAAGGATCACAAGAAGTGAAATGGAGAATTTTGATTACATGAAATTAAAATGCTTTTGCACAAACAGATCTAATGCAGCCAAAATTGACAAGAGAACAGGAAACTGGGGGTGGGGTGGGGATTATAACAAGTTTCTCTGATAAAGTCCTCACTTCTCTAATATTCAGGAAACTGAGTCAGATTTATTAAAAAAAAGCAAAAAATAAAACAGCTATTCTCCAGTTGACAGGTGGTTAATAGAAGGAAACAATCAGTTTTCAGAAGAAATCAAAGCCATTAATAGTCACATGAAAAAAAACGTTCTAAATAAAAACTGATTGAAGGAATTAAAATAAAAACAACTCTGAGATACCATCTGCCACCTATCAGATTAGCTTAGTTGTTTTTTTCATTCATATTCCATTCTTCATGACCTCTTTTTGGGTTTTCTTTTCAAAGATAATGGAGTGGTTTGCCACTTTCTTCTCTAGCTCATCTCAAAGACAAGGAAACCAAGGCAAAAGGGTTAAGTGACTTGCCCAGGGTCATACAGCTAGTAAGTGTCTCAGGCTAGAATTCAACTCAGGAAGCTGACTAAATCCTCCTGACTCCAGGACTGGCACTTCATCCACTGTGCCAACTAGTTGCCTGTCAGATTAACTAACATGACTAGAAAAGAAAATGGCAAATTCTGGCAGGCATATGGAAAAATTGAGACACTAATGAACTGTTGGATTTGTGAATCAGTGAAACATTCTGTAGAACAATTTGGAACTATACCCAAAACTTTTTAAAATGTTGTATAACCTTTGACCCCAAAATATAGACAGTTCTTGTTTTAAGTAAATTTCATTACCCAAATTCAACTTTACATAAAGAATTCTGAAAGAAATTTGCATTCCAAAAAAAAAATCTAAGTTAACTCATACTGTCTAGTACACTTGGATGAACGCTGTGTGGCTTAACAACACCTCAATAAAAGGACCTTCAAATGAAAGCAGAAGACTGGAGGAGTTGAGTGCTCACCACTGCCGCAGCTGCAATAGCATCAGGAGCTTAGCTCACCTCAGGCCCACAGAGAGGTGATCTTCACTTTGCTCTGTTCACCTGCCCACCTGCCCATGTATCTACCCTACTCCATGTCTGTCTTCCATTTTTTTCTGCACTAGGGTACTTTGTCTCTGGCCCCCACAATGTCACCAGTACCCTTCTGTCTGTGTCCCTATTCAGCCTGACATGTCAGCCACCAGTATATTCTTCCTCTTGGCTCTGGCCAAACCCCTATGTGGCTGGCCTTGGCCCCCATATTCTTCCTCCTGCTCTTGCTTCTCTGCCATGGGCCACATGTGTCCTTGAAACTTGTGCTGGATCCCATCCCTCCATGCATGTGTGGCTCCCTTCTTCCCTACTTCGTTTCCTTGCATCTTTGGACAAATTGTCATTTCTGCACCACTACTAGGTCTGTAGTCCAAAGAGATCAAAGAGTAGGGTAAAGGACAAATTTGTACCAAAAAAACGAGTAGCCCTTTTTGTGGTGGCAGAAAATCTGAAATTGAGGGGGTACTCATCAGTTGGAGAATGGCTGAACAAGTTGAGGTATTTGTGATAGAATATTATTTTGCTATAAGAAATAACATTCTGGATAGTATTAGAAAAAGCTGAGAAGATTTCTATGAATTGATCCAAGTTGAAGTGAAGAGAACTTTCTACAAAGTAACAGTAATATTGTAAGGATGATCAAACATTATAGATTTAGCTACTTTGATTAAGGTAATGATGCAAGACAATTCAAAAAGACCCATAATGAAAAATGCTATTTATCCACCTCAAGAGCTTTCTCTGATGACTTTTGAGTACTAGTTGAAGCATACTTTTTTTGCTTTATTTTTCTGTGTGTGAGTGTGTGTGTGTGTGTGTGTGTGTGTGTGTGATTTTATTTTTGCAACATGGCTAATATGGAATATTTTTTAATGTGCCAAATTATGCACAAGGGAGAAAAAGAGATGTGCTATTAAATAAATTTCTTTACAAAGTCTATTTAATCTAATTTGGTAATATTTGTAAAATGACGAACTTTATATAATTCCTAAAGGGAGAACAATTCCAAGCACAAAGACTCGATACCTGTTGTTTGGTTAGCGACTAGATAGTCTCCTGTTTTTTAGTAAATATAGCTCACATTTTAGGATGTGTTGAACTTTCTTCATAAAAACCTGGTGAAGCCGGTAATAATATAAGTTTAATTAGATCCATTTTTATAGATGAGGAAAACGAGTCTCAGAGATCTGAAGTGACTTGCCTATAAAGTTTTGGGATTGAGGCTAGAATTTCTAATTCCAAGCCATGGTAGGCTTTCTTGTTTTTCTCACACATACATATAGAGACTGAGAAGTGAAAAACTAAACAAGGAAGGCCAAGAGATTATAATATAAAATTAGTTGTTCAATTGTGTCCAACTCTTCATGACCCCATGGAAGATAAGATGCTAATACTATCCATGTTCATTTTCTTGACACATACTGAAGTGGTTTGGCATTTCCTTATCTGTTGGATTAAGGCAAACAGAAGTTAAATGATTTGCCCAGGACCATACAGCCACTAAGTGTCTGATGCTGAAATTAGACTCAGATCTTTCTGACTCCAGAACCAATTATTTATCTATTGTTTAGTGCCGAGCCCCCAAAAGGTAAAGTTTCATGAAGCTACAGTATGGTCCAAAATTGTTATTACCTAAAACTTTGGTTTGCTGCTGTCAGTCATTTTCAAGAGCAGCTATATGAATATCACCTAAAAGCCAACAGTAAATGGAAATACATCCAACAAATGGGCCCTGAAATATAGCCAGGATACCAGCAAAGAGGGGTTTTTAACAACAGAAAAATCCAATGAGGCACAACACATGACAAAGATAAATATAGTGAGCTACATAGCTGATATTTGGTGTGCAGAAATAGTGCTGCTCAAATCAAGAAAGCTGTGGGAAAAAAAGTATAAGAAAAAAACCTTCAGGAAGTGGGGTCTACTTACAGAATCATGATACACAGCAGAGGAATATATATTTGGTATACAATAATATGCCTTAGGGCAGAGGTGGGGAACCTGCTGACTGAAGGCCGTCCTTCAGTCCTTCATATGTGGCCCTCTAGGTCCTCAAGTGCAGCCCCTTGACTGAATCCAAACTTCACAGAACAAATCCTCTTAATAAAAGGATTTGTTTTGTAAAACTTGACCTCAGTCAAAAGGCCACATTTGGCCTAGAGACTAGACATTCCCCACTCCTGCCTTAAGGTAAGAGTGGTAGTTCCCTTTGAACTGGAGTAGCATAGTCCAAGAAGTTTAATTGGAATAAATAGAAATAGTTCTATGAAGAGAAGATTAAACTTGCTGCAAAATAAAAGATGACATTTATGCTTAGGTGCTAAATATTTAATGTTCACATTTTTTTTCTTTGACTACTGATCAGCTATAAATCATGTAGCCTAAGATATTTGATACACAGAAAAACCCAAAAGGAATTAAACTCTCAGCTCTTGAGAAAAAGGACTTTTTTGTTTTTCTTTGTTTTCTCAGTTTTTAGAACAGTGACTGTTACAGATTAGATGCTTAATAAATGTTTATTGATTGAATGATTTGTTGAAGTCTCTATGTACAATAAAATTTTACAGGTTGCAAGCACAGGGTTCTTTATTAATACACCAAGGTGAAGAAGAGTGCTGTCTCAGTAACAATAGGAACCCAGGATGGTTATATTAGCATCAGTGCCCGGAAGTGCCTCCTTTCACTTTTCCTCTTTCCCTGTCACTATTCTTGAAAAAAAAAAAAAAGTTAAAATGCTGTCTCAATTGCATTTCATACTGGTCCTTCGCTATTTTAATAGAGAATTTAAATTTGACTTCTTCCAGATAAAGGATAAGAAAGGTATGATTTGTTTACATTTGTATGGCTTTAATCTTGTAAACAGAGTACAAATATTCTTTGGCTATTTGCATAGAGATAGGGATTTTACAAGAAATAAAACTATAAAATTTATGCTTCCATTTCTCTAACCAAAAAGAAAAATTCTTCTCTACCAAGGGTTAGAGCTATTATTATTTTATTAATATTCTACATTAATAAAATACTAAAATATTAATGGAAAAGGACTATAATAATTGTGAGTTTATCTAAAATCCTCTTGACCTTTGAACAAAATCTGCTTGGGCAATTTCCACCCCTCCTGATCTCAGGAGAGAGGATGTTGGCAAGAGATAAGTGTGACTAAAGGAAAGGGAATGCTTAAAGGCAAGCCACAAAAAGATGGAGACAAATATGATATGGGAGTATTCAGATGGTTCTTTTTCAAAAGAGAGGAGAGAATAGAAAGGAAGAAGCACTAGCCAGTCAACTTTTTTGAACGAATTTCTAAAAATCAAAGTATTATTATGCTTAGTTGCCTACCTCAACCCCCAACACAATATGGAAATTTATTGTGCAAAGATGTGGAAAAAAGGAAGGACTCAAGATAAGGAGGTAGGCAATTGCCCAAGGCACAATGAATCACTTTAATATTACTTTTAATAAAAGAACATGTTTTCAATGTCACAAAATTACCTTCTCTGTGCTATCTAGGCATGCATTTTGTGCTAAAATAAGTCTCATATTATAGTGAATGCTAAAAACCTTTGGTGGACAGGTAACAATAAGTCATGTAATGTTTTGAATCTTGCCCATGGCATTCAAAATCTCATCATGATTCTTTGGTACGTAAACTGTCAGTTTCTATTTTAACACTTCTCATGATGGGAGGTGCATGGAGAGAAAGTACACTATTCCATGTCTATGGTGTTTTAATAGTAAGAAAGTTTTTTCTTTTAATACTTTGAAATCTCACCACCTGTCCCCACTCCTTTAACTTCCCTAAGTCCATTCTAATTCTACCACCTGAAGCAACAGCAAATTAGTTTCCTGTGATCTCTCTCTTACTTTCTTTACAAGGGCATTTTCTCTGCTTTTCTCTTATAACATTACTCATATTTTGCCTTCTTTATAATGATTTTGTATGCTTATCATTATTCCTACTATATTGTAAGGTCCTTGAGGACAAATAGAATATCTAACTTTATTTCCTATTTCCTAAAAGAGGCATTGAATATAGTAGGCAGCCAATAAATATTTGTAGAATAAAACTTAGTCTATCTTGAACATGAAAGCCTTTAAAATATAAACTAACATTCTCCCCAAGTCCCTTATGTTCATGCCTTTTCATCATGACAGGAGGTGAGTCTGAGTTCTTAAATGCTGTGCCAACAGAACACAAATCATGGTAGGTTTTACTGTGTTGGAAAGGCATTGAGTACTTCCTTGGCAACAGATTCTATTGACTATCTGAAGAGCAGGTAAAACAAGTATGAAAAGGCTTATCATTAGTAGATAGGCCATTATTTGATATTTATTTTTTAGGCTAGAAAGTAACTCAGTTTTGTGAAAGGATTTGAAAATTTTAATAGACTGAAAGATAACTATGAATCAGCTGTGTCATGAGGCAGTCCCAAAAGGCTAATAATGTAACCTTAGATCTGCATTTGGAGACAGATAGCTTCAAGCAATAGAGATTACAGAGAAAGCAAGGGAGCCCCAGACTACACTAAAGTTTTTGATTGTGTAGATCACAACTAAAGTGGCAAGTTCTCCAAGAGAAGGTAGTACCGGATTCTTTTATTGATCTCCTGAGGAAGCTGTGTGTTGACCAAGAAGCAAAATATAGGATCAAACATGGAAGTGCTAATTAGTTTTAGATTGGAAAAAGAAATATGGCAAGATATATTGTCAACTTATTTATTTAACTTATGTGCAGTTTACATCATACAAAACATCAGGCTGAATGAACAAAAGGCTGGAATTAAGGTTTCCAGGAGAAATATCAACAACAATCTCAGACATGTAGATGATACCATGCTGCTTAAAGAAATTGAAGAGGAATTAAAAGAAATGTCTTGATGAGGATAAAAGAGGAGAAAGGGTAGAATCTGGCTTAATGTTCAACATAAAAAAAAAAAAAACTAATATCTTGTCAACTGGTCCCATCACTTCCTGGCAAATAGAGGGAGAAAAAATAGAAGCAGTTTCAGATTTTATATTCTTGTGTTCAAAGATCACTGCATAAGGCAACTACAGCTATGAAATTAAAGTATATTTCTTCTTGGAAGGAAAGCTATGGAAAATCTGGATAGCATATTAAAAAAAACAGAAGCATCACCTTGTCAACACAGATGAGTATAATCAAAGCTATGTTTTTTTTTGTTTTTTTTTTTCCCTGTAGCAATGTACGGCTGTGAAAGTTGGACTATAAGGAAACCTAAGCACCACAGAAGTGATGCTTTCAAATAGTGTTGCTGGAAAAACCTTGTAAGAGTCCCTTGGACAGCAAGGAGTTCAAATAAGTCAGAAGAAGAAGAAGAAGAAGAAGAAGAAGAAGAAGAAGAAGAAGAAGAAGAAGAAGAAGAAGAAGAAGAAGAAGAAGAAGAAGAAGAAATTAATACAGACTCATTGGAAGGACAAATACTGAAACTGAAGCTTAAATATTTTGACCACATAGTGAAAAGTTGGGACTCATTGGGAAAGACCCTGATGTTGGGAAAAATTGAAGGAAAAAGGAAAGGGAAGTGACAGGGAATGAGATAGATGGATAGCATCATAGAAACAATGAACCCAGTATTGGAGAGATTGAGAGACTGTGGAGGACAGAAGGACCTGGCATGCTATGGTCCATGGTGTCATGAAAAGTTGGACATACCTGAATGACTGGACAACAAGAACAATACCACTCTACTCTGTCCTTAGCAAACATCATGTGCAGTATTGTCTTCAGCTCTGATTGTTGTGGTTTAAAAAGAACTCTGATAAGTTGGAATGTGTCCACAGAAGGGCAATTAAGATGTTTCAAGGCCTTCCATTCATGACACTTGAGGATCAGTTGAAGGAAGGACCTGGGTCTGTTTAACCCAGAAAAAAAGGACAGGGTAAATAGGCTGTATCATGGTTGTGAGATAGTTCGTGGACTGACATTTGTCAAAGAGGTTTCACTTGTGTTGGTTTTTTGTTCATTTATTTTCCTGAGGGTAGAAACATCAGTAATGGTTAGGAGTTGCAAAGAGAAAAGTGGCATCTGAGAAAGAGGAAAAATGAGACCACATTGAGAGCCAAGGCTGCAGCCTCAGCCAGCAAGTTAAGCCCAGCACCCCTGGGCCCAGGCCGGAGACACCGAGCCACCTCAGGGAGACCCTAAGAGCTCGGCCTCCCTGACCTCTCCTCAGCCCAGCCAATTCCTCCTGCCCCCTCCACCCGTTCCTGTCCCAGCCTGGGCTGCCCGCCTATCTTGGCTACTCTCAGCCCCACCTCCCCTGATTGCCCTGGGGCCATTGCCTCTGCCGCTGCCTGGTGCCTGGCACACTCAACTCAGATTAACAGGGATTGCAAAAGAAAAATATGATCCCCCAGATCCTCCCAAAATTTACACCATCATGTCAGCAGAGGAGGTAGCCAATGGAAAGAAATCTCATGGGACAGAATTAGAAACATCTGGTAGAGTTGGGAGCCTAAGTCCATCACTTTGGTCTTTGACACACTCTGTACCTAAATGACAATTATCTTACTGTCATTCCACCTGATATTGCCAAGCTTCAAAATCTGGTTGACTTAGATTTGTCATCCTATAAACTCAAAAGTTTACCAGCCGAACTAGGAAACATGGTGTTTCTCAGGGAATTGCTTTTAAATGACAATCTGTTACAGGTTTTGCCTTATGAACTTGGTAGACTCTTCCAGCTAGAAACGTTAGGTTTGAAAGGCAATCCTTTATCACCGGATATTCTCAGCCTTTACCAGGACCCCAGTGGAACCCGAAAGCTACTGAACTACATGCTTGATGATGTAGCAGTTCATCCAGAGTAACTTCCTCCGAGGCCATGGATTACACTAAAAGAACGAGACCAAATTGTTCCCTGAACATCTTTTACCATTATGTGCTCTAATGCGCTAGGTGATAAGTATGCCACCTGGCAGCTTTATGGTTACTGCCTAATGGGGGTGTTAAACTGGGAGTACAGGGAAAAGGGAATTATGGAAGAGATTGTAAACTGGCATGCAGATATCATTAGTCTTCAGAGTGGAAACAGAGCAATACTTCACCCTCTTTCTGCTGTCATTAAAGGAGCACCGATATGATGGATTTTTTTTCTCTAAAGTCATGTGCTAAAATGATTTCTGAACAGGAGAGAAAAAATATGGATAATTGTGCAATATTCTTCAAAACAGAAAAAAAATTTATGGTGATGCAGAAACACACAAGGGGGAATTTAACCAGTTAGCCATGGCAAATTCAATGGATAAGAAGCCATGTTGAACAGAGTCATGACAAAGGTTAACATTAGAGTGGCTGTGGTTTTAGAGGTCCACAAAGAATTGTATGGAGAAACCTATTCATGCTGTAGACAAATAGCTACTTATTGTGGCAAATGCCTGTATGCACTGGGATCTAGAATATACTTACATGAAACTCATTCAAACTAGGATGTTTGTTTTAGAAGTAAAAACCATCCTGGAAAAAGCCTGTAGTAGGCCTGATAGCCCATCTACACATCCTAATTCCATCCACACCAGTGGATCTTAACTCATTACCAGATTCAGGTGTTATAGAATACCTGAGCAGTGGAGGACTGGCTGACAAGCATAAGGAACTTAAGGAATTGCACTATAATATGTGTCTCATGAACTTCAGCTGCAGTGGGAAAAATGCTACTTTGGAAGGAAGAGTTTCAAGTGTGGTTTCTAGCTCCAGAGTGCCTATGAAAATAACTTGATGCCTTACAGAAATTATACCTTCGAATTCAAAGTTGTGATTGACTACATTTTCTATTCCAAGACTTATATGAAGATTTTTGATATCTTGGGGCCTCTAGATCCTCATTGGCTGGTGGAGGATGACATCCCTGGGTGTCCACACTCATACATCCCTTCAGACCACTTCTCACCTTAACACAACTTGAACTCCACCCTCCACTCATACCTGTTGCCAATGATATTCACTTGCCTAATAGCAGGTAGTAAAGCACCTCTGAGATGGGGATCTATTGCTATGGACCTGTACACTTGTATATCAAAATATGTAGGAGTGAAGTATGGACATCCTTAAGCTGTTTCCTCAGGCTCCTTTCATGATGTGTTTGTTATAAGATTTTGCACATTTTGGTTCATATTGGTATCATTTGGCACTAGGGTTGGAATATTTGCTCCCTTTCTGTGTTTTTAATTTAGTGTGTTTTAAATGTTGGACCTGTTTCTTATTCAAAGAGTTAGCTCTGGTAGTGTAGAAATGATCAGTTGAAGGTCCAACAATATGTATTTATTAGTCCAAGATGCATTTTCTGCATAATTTTATAAAAATGAGCTATCCATCTTTCAAAATAAAAAGTTTTCTTTTAATTACATTAAGATTTAAAAATCGAACAGTTTATCTTGCAGGGAAATGCTTGTTCTCCTTTACTACAAAGTGGATTGCCTCTCCAGATCACTCTGAAAATTAGTATTAAAAATTAGTATTAAAAATACACACATGAATACATCTCTATGTAGGTGTGTGTGTGTGCATGTGTCTCTGTGTATAGAATTGTAGATCTATATACACAAATATGTAGTTTGAAAATAAAGAGCTTAATTAATAGTACAGTGTTGTGTTGGGCAAACATTCTTGCATTTTTGGAAGAACACAAAGAAGACCTAGATCCCCTTATCAATTATATATTTGCAGATCTTAGGTTATTGGTGAGACCTTGAAGAACTGTCTCTCCACTTTACTACTGGAAAAAAAAAAACAGTGAGAAATACTCATTGCCACATAGCTTGAAAATAAAATTTGATCTATTTGAAGATGGAGTGCATACTTCCTATAGATGGTTATTTTTTGTTGAGTCCTATCCAGTTTTTTTTTCTTCTGTGCTTTGCTACATAGTAGACTTGGAATGCAAAAATGTTGCCGGTTGACCTCCAGGTCATCTCCACGACACAGCCAGAGACCCCAGGCTCCAGAGGACAAAGATACAATCACAGGAATTCTCTGCATGTCCCAGGGTATGTATATAATAATGAAGGAGCTTCCAGGTGTAAGGGCAAGCAAAGTGGGACTTTTTACTGATTTTTTTTTGTAATACTTCTCAGCACTAAAACAATCAATTGCCTTTGATTGAGTTTTGCCTTTGTTTGTAGGAAGGCCTACACCCTTTTGCTGATTAGGTCATGAGAGGTGTGAAGCCCTCAGGGCCTGCAAAAGAGTATATATACTCTGAGGGTAGCCCTTAAGCTAGAACCATCCGAACTGTGGGAGGAGAGGTTTTGCTTTGGGGGCCCACCTCCTCCCCCTGGCTTTGAAAAACCTAGATGTTGGTGTTTCTCTCTCTGATAACTATGAATATAATGTGTTGGTCAGACAGCTAGAAGCTAGCTGCTGATTTATGTTATTTTGCTCTGTTTATATAATTTCTGTTTGTACTTTCTGTTTGTGTTTTCTCTGAAGTTCAGGGTGCTGACTTTTCCCCCTGAACTAAGTTGAATGGTGTACTTATGTTTAATTGAAGTAAGATTGTTAATCCCTTAAAGTTGCTTTCCTTAGAAAAGGAGAGCAAAGAACCTGTGCTAATATCCCTCCTGTGTGCTGGTGTTATTGGCCTTACACAGACACAGTAGTGGTGAATAACATTGTTGTTATACCAGGTGACCTCTTGGGTTAAAAAGTATTTGGGGAGATTTATATCAGGGAGTAACTCAACACCATTCCTTGGATTATTTTTTCCTGACTCTAGCTGCAAAATAGCCATCATATTCTTTTACTCCTTATTTCTCTTCTCTGTCAGGGTTGAATTAAGAAGCTGTTCATTCCCAACTGTTGATAATCTTTAAATGTGTATTTCATGCCCAGTCAGGGCTAGTGCAAAATACCTGTGCCTCAGGAGGCAGTGAACATAATGCAATTTTATGGGAATGAGGGGAAGGGGTATTAGTTGGCTGCTAGATGTTAATTATGGCAACATTAGTAGGAAAAGGTCATGTCTGTATTTTTGAGTTTTTCTTTATTATGCTTTTTTGCTGCTGGAAGTTTCCCAAAATTTCTATTTTAAATTAGTCACGTACTTTACTTTTTCTAGTGCCAAAATGTGATATTTTTGTTATACAAAAAAAAAACCATTCCATTGAATTAAACACTAAAATAGCCTATATTTTTTTTCTCTCCATATAGAAACCATGCAGGTCAAAATTTAAACTAATTAATTAATTCATTCATTCATTCATTTATTAAATTTATATTATTTAATTTTAAATATCTTGTTTCTTCCAGATCTGATATCTTAGCCTGTTTTATTAGTCTTGAAATGACACATTTCCTTTGTTTTATAGTAATTTCATCCACAGTAAACTAATCAGGCTACATAAAATATTATTCCCTGGTGGATTTATTTTTGTGGGATCAGAGTTGGTGGGATTATGTGATATCATCTGTAGGATTGAACTGGATGAACTGGATGATTTTACTGAAGTCTAAACTCCCCTTTCAAAAGTGCCTAGTGATAGAGGTGTTATCTGTCATTTATTAAACTTGGACATCATTGTAGTTGAGTGAAGTTTGATGTAAATAAAATATTATTTTAAAAATGTTATAGCACCAAAAAAATCCTGAAGATAACAGATTTTCCAGGTATCCCTTCTTATATACCTCAAGCATTCAACATCTTAGCCTTGCAAGTAATTTGAGAGTAACTATAGTAACAGAAAGCAGAATAGCATGAAAAACTTAATTTTGTGGACATTGCCTTTTTTTATCAGCTCTTGTATCTTGTACTTTGTTTTTGGGGTTTTTTTTTTCTGCTGTAGAGGTATGGACTAACAAAACATTTTCCTCCTTTCATATATGCATGTTAATTAGCTATGTGCTGCACTTTTCTTTTTGAGTTAGTCAGGGTTAAGTGACTTGCTCAGGTTTATACAGCTATTAGGCATCAACTGTCTGAGGCTGGATTTGAACTAAGGTACTCCTAACTCCAGGGCCGATACTCTATCCACTGCACCACCTAGCTTCCTCATATATTGTCTTTTCATATATTACTCTGAATGAAGAAAGCAAAAAAAAAAAAGACAAAACATGATAGTGGTAACAGTTTTTGCAGACATCTATTGAGAAGGATGATGAGGTAAAGAAATTTTATAGAGTATAATAAAGAACTATAACTCATATCAAGATATACTTTTCTATTCACTAACTTCAGCTATGAAGTGGGCATAGCTAAGGATGATGAAAAAGTATCTAGTACTGTAGATCATTTAGAGTTAAAAGGTTCAATCAAGTTGCTTTCACTGAAAAATACAAAACAAACAAAAAACCACAAAAACATTCCAACACCCTCAGGTAAAAGCAGTTCTAGAGATGATTAAATGCAATTCAGGAAAGGAAAACAAATAAAAAACCACCAACAAATAGACAAAAAGGAATAGGCAAAGAGGTTCTCTGGGGTGTGAGAAGTCCCTCTGCCCGTATACTGAAAATTGCTTTTGTGCTTTCCTTGCCCAAATGATCAAAAGCTTTGCCCCAAATCAAACCACCTGAGAGTAAAGTTAAGCAAAACTTTGGAAGTTGTAGCAATGAAGTTGGGTGAACTCATAATTCCCTATTTCTACTCATATTTTGGCCAAGAAGAAATTCAAATATCACTAAAGAAAACAAAAATGAGAAGATTAGTTTGACTACATCAAGCAAACACAGCATCACCTCTTTCAGAAAGCAACACAGTATTGGCAATTGAGGGATCTATTCTCAAAACAGCTTAAGGAGCAAAAGATACCTAATATGGATGATATCTTTTTGTTTTGTCTAGACATTTAATTTCATCACAAAAGAGAACTTCTGGTAAAGAAACTCCATACAAATTGCAGATAAGGAATTAATTTTCAACTTATAGAATAGTTTGGGGAATTGAGAAGTCATCTTTTCCCCAAGTTTATACAGGCAATATATTCCAGAACCCAAACTTGAACCCAGACTCTGAGACAAGTACCCTCTCTACCACAACATGCTACTACTATGTCAAAAGTTAATAAAAATGTGACCAAAATAACATTAATAATTTTTGGCCTATATGTCTACTAGCACATCTATATAGACTATGAGAATTCTCTAAACATATGAAGGGTGTATTTGATGTAAATATGAGAAGGCACAGGAAGGCTTTCTCTCAGATAATATTTTGCAGTAAATCACAAATCTATTATCATTCATTTGATTGAAACACATAGAGCATACAAGGTCTTGTTATGATTATTGCCAATACATTCTATAGATATTTGAGTTCAAATAAGAATAAATGTGGGTTTAATGGCTTTCTTTCAATCCGATGTCTCCAATGAATATGTCAAGACCAGACATGCCTTCTTGATAGAAGAAGAGAACTATCTTTATTCAGGGACAATCATGGGATGTTACCACAGGCACCTATCCTGGCCCAACTTGGAAAAGTTTTTATAAGAGTTTTTTTTTTTATTTTTTAAAGAAATACTTGTTAAACATAGGGTGGGAATATAAGTTGATAATTCTAGCTAAGTATCAGACTCTCCCCATTATTTTCCTTAATCCTTCTCCAGGATAAATTGACCAGAGTGATGAAGCAAAAATGGAAAAAGGGTAGTTAGAAACGTACTTTTAAAAATAATATTTTATTTTCCCAATAGCAAATAAAAACAATTTTTGACATTCTTTTTTTAAATCAAATTCCAAATTCTCTCTCCTTGCATCCCCTCTCCCATTCCTGAGACAGTAAGCAATAAGGAAGGTTATGAAATCATGCAAAATATATTTTGTATAAGTCATGTTGTAAAAGAAAAGAAAGATAAAAAATGAAAAAAAGAAAAATTAGAATATTTCCCTCTCAATTCAGTTCCCATCAGTTCTTTCTTGGGAGCTTGATGGAATTTTTCATCATGATCCATTTGGAATTGTCTTGGACCATTGTTTTCCTTAGAATAGCTAAGTAATTCATAGTTGATCACTGTGCAGTATTGATATTACTGTCTACTTGTCCTGGTTCTGTTCATCTCACTTTGCATCAGTAAATGTCTTTCCAGATTTTTCTGATATCATTCTGCTCATCAATTTCTAAAGTACAATAATATTTCATTATAATCATATGCCAGAACTTCTTTAGCGATTCCTGAATTGACTGGCATCCCCTCAATTTTCAATTCTTTGCCACCACTAAAAGAGCTGCTATGAAAATTTTTGTACATAAAGATCTGTTTTCCCTTTATAAAAATCTGTTTGGGGTACAGAACTTGTTGTGACGTTGTTAGGTTAAAGGGTATGCGCAGTTTTATCATGTTTTGAGCATAGTTCCAAATTGCTCTCCAGAATGATCAGATCAGTTCACAACTCCACCGATAGTTCATTAGTGTCGCAATTTTTGACACATTCTCTCCAATATTTTTCAGCTTCCTTCTGTGTCATAATAGGCAATCTGATGGATGTGATATGGTACCTCAGAATTATTTTAATTTGCATTTCATTAATCAACAGTGATTTAGAGCATTTTTTAGAGTATTGATAACTGTGGTTTCTTTATCTGAAAACTGCCTATTCATACCTTTGACCATTGATCAATTGGGGAATGACTTATATTTCCTTAAATTTTACTCAGTACTCTATATATTTGAGAAATAAGGCTTTTATGAAAGACACTTGCAGTAAAAATTTTCCCCAGCTGTCTACTTTCTTTCTAATCTTGGCTTCATTTGTCTTGTCTGTGCAAAATCCTTTTTAATATAAAATAATCAAAATTACCCAATTTATATCTCATAATGCTCCCTCTCTTGTTCACTCATAAGTTTTTCCCTTATCCATACATCTGAGAGGTAAATTTCAATTCTCCCCAAATTTGCCCATGGTGTCATTGTTCGTATTTAAATCATATTCATTTTTATGTTGTCTTGGTATACAGTGGGAGATGGTGTTGTATGCCTGATTTCTGATAAACTTTTCCAATTTTCCCTGCAGTTTTTGTGGAATAGTGAGTTCCTGTCACAAAAGCTAAGATCTTTGAGTTTATCAAACATTAGATTACTATGGTCATTTACTGCTGTGATTACTACCTAATCTATTCCATTGATCCAAGTCTATTTCTTAGCAAGTACCAGATTCTTTTGATGATTGCCACTTTATTTTACAGTTTAAGGTCTGGTACAACTAAGCTATCTTCCTTGACATCAATTTTCATTAATTCCCATGTTATTCTTGAAATTTTGTTCATCCAGATGAATTCTGTTATTATTTCTGTCTAGGTTTATAAAATAATTTTTGATAGTGTGATTGGCATGACACTCAATAAGTAAATTAGTGCAGGCAGAATTGTCATTTTATTATGTTGGCTCAGGTTACCAAAGAGCAATTAATATTTTTTCCAGTTGTTTAGATCTGACTTTATTTGTGTGAAAAGTGTTGGGTTTTTTTTTTTATTGTTTTCATATAGTTTCTGGGTTTGTCTTGGCAGGTAGAGTGCCAGGTATTTTAGATGATCTACAATTATTTTAAGTGGAATTTCTCTTTCTGTTTCTTGTTACTAGTCTTTGTTGGTAATGTATTTAAATGCTGATGATTTATTTGCTTATTTTATATCCTTCAAGTTTGCTAAAGTTCTTAATTATTTCAAATAGCTTTTTTTTACTTGACCATCTAAAATTCTCTAAGTATACCATTATCTAAGTAAACCAACTGAAGTATACCATGCAAAGAGTGATAGTTAGGTTTCCTCATTGCCTGGTCTATTTCCTTTAATTTCTTTTCCTTATTTGTATAGATAGCATTTTGAAAACAATATTGCATAATAATTGGTGATAGGGGCATATTTGATTGACTCCTTATCTTACTGGGAAGGTGTCTGGCTTATCCCCTTTACAGATAATGCTTACTCTTGGTTTTAGATAGATATTGCTTATCATATTAAGGGAAACTCCATTTATTCTTATGTTCTCTAGTATTTTTTAACAGGAATATATCTTGTATTTTGTCAAAAACATTTTTTCTGCATGTATGAAGATAATCATATGACTTCTGACATGGTCAATGTTGTTGAGAGTTTTCCTTATATTGTATGGGCCCTGCATTGCTGGTATAAATCACACCTTGCCCACAGTGTATGATGCTTATGATATAGTGCAGTAATCCCTTTGTTACTATTTAATTTAAAATTTTTGCATCAATACTTATTGGGGGAATTGGTCTATAGTTTTCTTTCTCTGTTTTTTATCTTCCTAATTAAGGTATCAGAACCATTTTTTAAATAAAGGTAATTTTGGGGGGGGATGGGCCAAGATGGCAGCTGGAAAGCAGGGACTTGTTTAAACTCTACCACAAATCCCTCCAAACACCTGTAAAAAATGGCTCTCAACAAATTCTACAGCTGTGGAACCCACAAAATAGCAGAGGAAAGCAGGTCTCTGTCCCAGGACAGCCTATATGGTCACTGGGAAGGGTCTATTGCATGGTGCTGGAAAAAGAACATAGCATAGCATGGGCTGCACCAGGATGAACCAGACTGGGAATGGGGTGGAGCAGGCTTGAATGTCATGAATCAATGAGCTGTGGCAGGAACCAGATTTCTCAACCCACAAATGCAAAACACCACAGAGCAGATTAGAGGGAAAACTTTTGGAGCAGGGTAAGATCAGTCTGGCCCCAGCCCTGGAGGTGGAGGAGGTGGTGTGAAGCTCCAGCAGCTGCTTCCAGAGCTCCAGTGTCAGCTGCTTGTGGAGTACCTGGCTCACATGGTGGGAGGAATCAAGCACAGATCAGAGCGGGGGTGCAAGGAGAGCTTTGCTGGTGCAGAGGCAGGTTCTCTTGCTGTGCCCTGCTTGGATCTGGGTTATGGTACTTGTTGGCCATTATTGGGGGAGGAAGATTGCTGCTGTGGTGACAGTGAAGTAGCAGTAGCTCTGAAAACAGCAGAATAGACTTTAAAGCTTGGGACAAAGTAATCTCTACTCTACAAGCAGTCAGACCCTGACAAAAAGATCAAAGGTCAAATAGTTGACTGGGAACATGAACAGGCAGAAAAAAAGTGACTCACACTCAGACTCAGACTATAGAATCTTTTTTATGGTGACAAAGAGGATTGAAACATATAGCCAGAAGAAGTAGACAAAGTCAAAGAGCCCACATCAAAAGCCTCCAAGCAAAATATGAATTGGTCTCAGTCCATTTAAGAGCTCAAAAAGGATTTGCCAAAGCAAATTAGAGAAGTAGAGGAAAAACTGGGAAGAGAAATAAGAGTGATGCAAGAAAACCATGACAAACAAGTCAATGACTTGCTAAAGGTGATCCAAAAATACTGAAGAAAATAACACCTTAAAAAATAGAGTAACCCAAATGTCAAAAGAGTTCCAAAAATCTACTGAGGAGAAGAATGCCTTGAAAGGCAGAATTAGGCAAATAGAAAAGGAGGTCCAAAAGACCACTGAAGAAAATATCACCTTAAAAAATAGATTGTAGCAAGTGGAAGCTAGTGACTTTATAAGAAATCAAGATATTATAAAACCGAACCAAAGGAATGAAAATATGGAAGACAATGTGAAATATCGCATTGGAAAAACCACTGATGTGGAAAATAGATAGAAGTTTTAAAAGCAGATGCTCAAAAAATGTTGTTTTGCATGCAAAATAATAAGATATATACGAAATGGGGTGTAGAAATCTATCCTGCCCTACAAGAAAGTAAGGGCAAAGGTGATGGAGAGAGTGGGGTGACAGAAGAGAGGGCTGACTAGGGAATGGGGAAATCAGAATATATCCCATCTTGAAGTGGAGGGAGGGTAGAAATGGGAAGAAAATTTTTAACTCAAAGTCTTATGGAAATCAATGTTGAAAGCTAAAGCACTAAATAAAAAATATGAAAAATATTATTGGAAATAATTATATCTTAAATTTTGATAGAATACATTTGTGAATCCATCTGACTCTTGGGACATTTCCTTAGAGAATTCATTGATGGCTTGTTCAACTTCTTTTTTTTTTTTTCAAAAAAGATGTCATTTAAGTATTTTCTTCTTTTTCCCTGTTAATATGGGGAATTTTTATCTTTTAAATAATCATCGACTTCAATTAGATTGTCAGATATATTGTCAGATAATTTAGCAGAATAGCTCCTGATAATTGATTTTAATTCTTTTTATTTGTGGTGAACTCATCCTTTACATTTTGGTTTTCCTCCTTCTTTTTTTTAATTCAAATTAACTAGTGCATCAACTATTTTATTGTGTTTTATACATAAAACCTGCCCCAAGTTTTATTTATTATTCCAAAAGCTTACTTACTTTATTTTTTTAAGTCCTTCTTTTGATTTTCAGGATTTCCAATTTGGTCTTTATTTGAGGATTTTTAATCTTTAAATTTTCTAGGTTTTTTAGTTGCAAGCCCAATTTGTTGGATTGTTCTTTCTCATTTTTATGGATATAAATATTCGGAGATATAAATTTTCCCATAAGCATTGCTTTGGATGCATCCCATAGATTTTGGTATATTGTCTCATTTTTGTAATTCAATTTAATGAAATTATTGATTGTTTCTACAATTTTTTTCCTTTGACCCACTCATTCCTTAGGATTATATTTCCAATTAATTTTTATTCTGTCTTTCCATGATACTTTATTGAATTTATTGTTATTGCATTATGATCTGAAAAGAATGAATTTATTATTGTTGCTCTTTTGTCCTTGCTTGTGAGGTTTTTCTTCCCTAATATATGGTAAAATTTTGTATAGGTGCCATGTACCACTAAGAAAAAGGATATTCTTTTCTATTCTCTTTCAGTTTTATCAAGAGGTCTGTCATATCTAACTTAACTGAAATGATATTCACCTTCTTAACTTCTTTTTTGATTATGTTTTTCCATGTGTCAATTTATCTAGTTCTGATAAACTAAGGTTGTGGTCCTCCTCTGTTGTATTTGACTGTTTATTTCATCCCATAGCTCATTTATCTTCATTTAAAAAATTTGGATGCTACAGAGCTAAGATATCAGAGAAAAGGCAGGTACTCTCTTGAGATCTCCCAAATTCACCTCCAAATAACTTTAAATAAAAGCTCAAAACAAATTGTGGAGTATAAAACCACACAAAAGGATGGGATGAATCAATTTTTCCAGTCCAAGACAACTTAGAAGGTCAGCAAGAAAGGTCTGTTCCACTAAGGTGAGAGTGGAGCTCAAACCAGCACAAGCTGAGCCAGGGCAGGCTTCCAGAGCTCTCTGCTCACAGATGGTAAGGGAGTTGGACAACTAGTTAGAAGGAGACTTTTGCTTGCACTGAGTACAGGATGTTGTTGCTCTGCCCATATTTGGACTGTGTTGCAATCCTGAATCCTGAGTCACAGTCCCAGGGTAGGGAGGAGCATTAGTGAAACAGATCTCATAGTATCAGGGAAGCTGGGAACTTAGTTACAGTTGCTGGGTAGGAAAGAATAATTGTAGCCTCTCACAGACGAGAAAGTAGAACAGGAGAGTAGAGAACACACCTGTTCTCAGCTTATACCACCTTAGAAAAACTAATAATTTACAGACCCCCAGAACTAGTTCTAAAAATAGGTACACACACACACACACACACACACACACACACACACACACACACACATTCCTGAAGCTCAGAACAGTGTCCCCCTCTCCCCATTCCAACTTTAACACATAGTAAATTGTCAAGAAATTATCTGGAAAATGAACAACAAAAAGAGGAAATCTGACAATAAAAAGTAACTAGGGTTACAGGGAAGATCAAAACATAAATTCAGAAGAATATAGCAAAGTTAAAACTGCTACATCCCAAGTCACAATGGAAATGTGAATTGGTATCAGGACCCAAAATAATTCATGGAAGATTTCAAAAAAGGTTTTACAAATCAAATATAGAAAAAATTCTGGCAAGATGGTGGGGTAGGTCAGAAAATTCCAAGATTTCCAGATTTCTCCCACTAACAAGACAAAACAGCACCTCAGGGTGAACATAGAGTGGTAAAAACAACTGAGGTAGAAATGTAGTCCTCCTGGAACAATTAACTGGAGGAGGATGGAAGAAAAATCAAGGGCTGAGGTTTAGTCCCTGTGAAGTGTAAACCCTTCAGGTCAGTTCCCTGAAATGGCAGGTGTTGAGCCCTGGGGCTAGAATTTTTACCTCCCAGACAGTGTGGGTAGTTGGGCATCTAGAAAGGGGAAGATTGAGAGAACATCTGCTTATAAGGGAGTCCAGGCCCATCTTTGCTGCTGAGACACAGCAACAGAAGGAATGGTGAGGGGGGCAGGGACACAGCTAGCTGTGGGCACTTACAGGAGAGCAGAGTTCTTGATTTCATTCCAGGACAGAGGGGAACAGGATCTGAAGCCAGAGGCAGCATCTCCTAGACCCCAGGACTAGAAGTAATTACAACAATAAGCTGGAGAGAGAGAGAGAGAGAGAGAGAGAGAGAGAGAGAGAGAGAGAGAGAGAGAGAGAGAGAGAGAGAGAGAGAGAGATTGGTGAGCAGTCAAAGGAGAAAACCCAACTATGCAAAGTTATTATGGGAGTACAGAAGACTGAGGCTCACCTTCAGAGGAGAATACTGAAGCAAAAAAAAGCCTCTCCTACTGCAAAGAATAACATCAAATGGTCACCTGCCCAAAAAGAATTCATAGAGGAACTAAAAAAATACTTTAAAAATCAAATGAGAGAGATCGAAGACTTCTTTTTAAATGACAATCCAAGAAAAACAAGATTATGAAAAGAATGTCAACTAACTAGAAAAGGAGATCCATAATTGTGAGAAAGAAAATGAATCTTTGAAAATTATAACTGCTCAAAGGGAAGCTACCAGTCAAAGAGATCAAGAAATAATAAAACAAAATATAAAGAATAAAAAAATAGAAGAGAATGCGAACCATCTCATAAGAAAAACAACTGATTTGAATTACAAATCAAGAAGGGAAAATATGAGGATAATCAGACTACCTGAAAACTATGATTGAAAAAGTATTTTGATACGATAATGCAACAAATAATTAAAGAAAATTGCCCTGAAGCATTAGAACAAGAGAGGAAAGCAGAAACTGAATAAAAAAAAAAAAACACCACCACCTGAAAGATATCTTACAAGGAAAATCTGCAGGAATATCATACCCAAGTTCTGAAACCTCCAGCTCAGGAGATGAGCAAGATGGAAAAAAATTCAAATATTGTGGAAGCACAACTAGAATAAAACAAAACCTAGCAGCAGCAACACTAAAAGACTGCAGGTGTTGGAGTACTACATATCGAAGAGCAAAAATAACTGGAGTTATGGCCAAAAATATCATACCCAGTAAAGTTAAGCATAATCCTGGATAAATAAAAAAAGATATTCAATGAATTATCAGACTTTCAGGACTTTGTTGCTAAAAAAATTTTCTGAACTTCATAGACAATTTGACACACAAGATCCAAGAGAAACATAAGGTACATATCAAAGACTAATTACAAGGGAGTCAATAGGGACGGAATGTTTACTTTTTATATGAAGAAATGTAAAATGTATATCCAATATCATTATTAGTAATTGGATAGTTTTAAATATTAGGGTAGACCTGAGTTGGTGTTATTCTAAAAAGAAAAAAAAAAACATTTAGGAAAAGGGGAAAAAAGTAACTATTTTATACAACTGAGGTGCCAGAGGAAGTACTGAAACAGAAGAAAAAGATGGGAGAGGGGGACTTGTAGTTCTGGAACTCTGCTCTCTTTGAGAATGGGTTAAATAAGGGACAATAATTTATATCTAGAAGAGCGTAAAAGTCTTCTAAATTCAGAAAGAAGCAAAAGGCTAAGGAGATAGAGAAGGGGGGAGAGGATAAGGGAGAGATTTTTAGAGGGAACCCTACTCCCATCAGATCTGTGTTAAAGAGAGAACAGTATATACATTTAGAAAGGAATACTAATCTTTTAAAATTATAAAGAAATAAGAGAGTGATAGGGGGGTGGTATGGAAGTGTGTCTAGTTTGATGGAAATGGGACAAAGAGGGAAAACCAGATATATTTGGAAGGCTATAGAAATCTTCTAAATTCAGATAGAAGCAAGAGCATAAGGGGAAAAGGGAGGAGAGGATTAAGGAGGGACCTTTGAAGGGGAAGTAAGTTAAGTAACACAGTGGCAAGGTATTAGAAGTAAACTAGAGGAGTCTAAAGGGATAGGAAAGGATATATTCACAAACATAAAATAAAGATCAGGAATGGAATTTATTAAGGAAAAAAGAAGTGGTAGTATTCACGATCTCAGACAAAGTTAAAGTTAAGTTAATTTAATCCAAAGAGAAAAATAGAGAAACTATACTTATATGTTAGCCATATTAATCAATATTGTTTTAGAGTATTTAAAATAGACAGTATAAGGTTGGAATATTACTGTGGTGTAGGAAATGATGAATTGGTGTACTTACCAAAATGTGGAAAGATTTGGACATGTGAAAGAAGATGTTGCTCACCCTCAGGGAAACCGAGAACAAACAAGTTTAGTGTAGTCTTGCATGGATGCATATGAATGTATACGTGTATATGTGAGTACAATTAGAGGCATATAAGTACATGCATGTGTTTGTAAGTGTATGTTACGGGCGGAGTTAGAGCCAAGCCCTGTCCTCCTCGGACCTCCAGGCCCAGGGGCCTGCTAAGATAAACTCAGGGCTTTGGGATGTGAGTGGAGCCAGGAGGAGGGGTCTCGCCTTTGTTGCCTCCCTAGCGATTCCAGGTCGGACCTGCCTGACCACATGGAACTTCCGGCTCTCTGGCAGAGCATGTGGAACTTCCGGCTGCCTGACCACGTGGAGTTTCCAGTCTTTTCCTGGACTGCCTGCCCGCAGGGAGCTTTGGGTAGTGCGGGAAGAGAAGGGGAGGAGAGTAGGCGGAGTCAGGGCGGTCCTAGGACCCAGGTGTATTAGCTTTACCTGTCCTTCACCCACGTAACCAACGAGTGTACCTACGTCACTAAAGGTATAAATGTGCTGCTTGCTGAAATAATAAATGGAGTCACTCACCATCTCTCGGCTCCCGCCCTGTACATTGTCCGCGAGATCAGGTCCTCTGCTTAGGCAGAGGCCTGGGGCTTGGGGGGAACCCCGAGCATAGTTATGAGGCTTCGGAAGCTAGTAACAAGTGTAGGTATATGTATATGTCTGTACGTATGCATGCATATATAAAGTGTGTATGTATATATATAAATATACATGTGCATATATACATATAAATATATTAATATACATTTCCTTATATCTGTGCAAAATTGTAGCATTCTCAGGGGAGTGGGGAAGGAAGGGGGTAAAGAATTAAGTAAAAAGTACACAGCAGAGAACAAAAAAAACTTACAAGAAAACAAAGATGGACAACTCTGAACGTAATATATGGAATTTATTATATAGGTTTTCTTGAAATGAGAATTTATTACTGTACATTTTGAATCCTCTATTGCATTCTCCTGTGCACATGGCAATGTTTTTTTCTTACTGCATATTTAAGTTTTAGTATTCAATTTTAATGTAAATTAATTTTCAAAATCAAATATGAGACAGAAAACAATTGGGAAAATGAAAGAGTTTCATAGAAAATGAGAAAAAATGTCAACAGCTTGATAAAGAAGGCAGAAAAAATCCTGAAGAAAATAACACCTTAAAAACATAATAGAACTACAGGTAAAAGAACTACAAGAATACAATGAAAAGAAGAAAGTTTTAAAAAACTGAATTGGCTGAGTAGGGGAGGGTGGTGAAGGACATGTACAAAAATTCATTGAAGGAAAAAACTCCTTAAAAATAAAATTGGTCAAATGGAAAAGGAGGTATAAAAATTAAAAAAAAAATAAAAAATTAGAATTGAACAAATGGAAGTTAATGATTCCATGAGACATGAAGAAACAAAAGAATGGGAAAAAATAGAACCAAATGTGAAGCACCACACTGGAAAGACAACTTATATGGCACATAGACCAAGAAGAGATATTCCAAGAAATATTTGACTACCTAAAAGATGTGATTTTTTAAAGTACCTAGACATCATCTTTGAAGTAATTATCAAGAAAAACTGCCCTGATGTTCTAAAACAAGAGGTTAAGATAAAATTTGAAAAAAATCCACCAATTACCTCCTGAAAGAGATCCCCAAACTAAAAGTCCTTGTAATATTATAGCCAAAATTCAATGCTCCTAGGTCAAGGAGATAGTATTACGATCAGTCTGAAACAAACAATTCAAATACTGTGAAGCTACATTCAGGATAACACAAAATTTAACAGCTTCTACAATAAAGCATCAGGTAGCTTGGAATATGATATTCCAGAGGGCAAAGGAGCTAGGATTACAACCAAGAATCACCTATCCAGCAAAACTGAGTATAATCCTTCATGGGAAAAGTCAGATATTGAATGAAACAGAGGACTTGCAAGCATTCCTTATGAAAATAGCAGAGGTGAATAGAAAATTTTTTTTAAATTTAATTTATTTATTTAACATATTTAGTTTTCAATATTGATTTTCACAAGAGTTTGAATTACAAATTTTCTCCCCATTTCTACCCTCCCCCCCACTCCAAGATGGCGTATATTTTGGTTGCCCTGTTCCCCAGTCAGCCCTCCCTTCTGTCACCCCACTCCCCTCCCATCCCCTTTTCCCTTCCCCTCTTATAGGGCAAGCTAAATTTCTATTCCACATTGCCTGTGTATCTTATTTTCTAGTTGCATACAAAATCTTTTTTTTTGTTTTTGAACGTCTGTTTTTAAAAACTTTGAGTTCCAAATTCTCACCCCTCCTCCCTTCCCACCCACCCTCCCCAAGAAGTCAAGCAATTCAACATAAGCCACATGTGTATCATTATGTATAACCCTTCCACAATACTCATGTTGTGAAAGACTAACTATATTTTGCTCCTTCCCAACCCATCCCCCCTTATTGAATTTTCTCCCTTGACCCTGTCCCCTTTTGAAAGTGTTTGTTTTTGACTACCTCCACCCCCATCTGCCCTCCCCTCCATCATCCCCCCCTTTTATCTTCCCTCTTCTTTCCTGTGGGGTAAGATACCCAATTGGGTATGTATGGTATTCTCTCCTCAGGCCCAATCTGATGAGAGCAAGATTCACTCATTCCTCCCTCACCTGCCCTCTCCCTTCCTCCCACAGAACTGCTTCCTCTTGCCACCTTTATGCGAGATAATTCACCCCATTCTGTCTCTCCCTATCTCCCTCTCTCAATATGTTCCTCTCTCATCCCTTAATTTGATTTATTTCTTTTAGATATTTTCCCTTCATCTTCAACTCACCTGTATCCACTCTCTTCTCTCTCTCTCTCTCGCTCTCTCTCTCTCTCTCTCTCTCTCTCTCTCTATATATATATATATATATATATATATATATACACACACATAGCTATATACATACATACACATTCAGTTATATATATATATATATATATATATACATATATATACATATATGCATATTCTCTTCAGCTACCCTAATACTGAGGTCTCATGAATCATACACATCATCTTTCCATGTAGGAATGTAACAAAACAGTTCAACTTTAGTAAGTCCCTTGCAATTTCTTTTTCTTGTTCTTTTTCTTGATTACCTATTCATGCTTCTCTTGATTCTTGTGTTTGAAAGTCAAATTTTCTATTCTGTTCTGGTCTTCTCACTGAGAAAGCTTGAAAGTCCTCTATTTTATTAAAAATCCACATTTTGCCTTGTAGCATGATACTCAGTTTTGCTGGGTAGGTGATTCTAGGTTTTAATCCTAGCTCCATCGACCTCCGGAATATCATATTCCAAGCCCTTCGATCTCTTAATGTAGAAGCTGCCAGATCTTGGGTTATTCTGATTGGGGTTCCACAGTACTCAAATTGTTTCTTTCTGGCTGCTTGCAGTATTTTCTGCTTAATCTGGGAGCTCTGGAATTTGGCGACAATATTCCTAGGAGATTTCTTTTTGGGATCTATCTGAGGAGGCGATCGATGGATTCTTTCAATTTCTATTTTGCCCTGTGGCTCTAGAATATCAGGGCAGTTCTCCTTCATAATTTCTTGAAAGATGATATCTAGGCTCTTTTTTTGATCATGGCTTTCAGGTAGTCCAATAATTTTTAAATGATCTGTCCTGGATCTATTTTCCAGGTCAGTGGTTTTTCAAATGAGATATTTCACATTGTCTTCCATTTTTTCATTCCTTTGGTTCTGTTTTATAATATCTTGATTTCTCATCAAGTCACTAGCTTCCACTTGCTCCAATCTAATTTTTAAAGTAGTATTTTCTTCAGTGGTCTTTTGGACCTCCTTTTCCATCTGGCTAATTCTGACTTTCAAGGCATTCTTCTCCTCATTGGCTTTTTGGAGCTCTTTTGACATTTGAGTTAGTCTATTTTTAAGGTGTTGTTTTCTTCAGTGTATTTTTCAGTATTTTTTTGGGTCTCCTTTAGCAAGTCATTGACTTGTTTTTCATGGTTTTCTCGCATCCTTCTCATTTCTCTTCCCAATTTTTCCTCTACGTCTCTAACGTGCTTTTCCAAATCCTTTTTGAGCTCTTCCATGGCCTGGGGCCAGTTCATGTTTTTCTTGGAGGCTTTTGTTGTAGGCTCTTGCACTTTGTTGACTTCTTTAGACTGTATGTTTTGGTCTTCTTTGTCACCAAAGAAAGAATCCAAAGTCTGAGACTGAATCTGGGTGTGTTTTTGCTGCCTGGCCATATTCCCAACCAACTAACTTGACCCTTGAGTTTTTCAGCAGGGTATGACTGCTTGTAGACTAAAGAGTTCTATGTTCCACGTTTGGGGGGGATGTGCCAGCTCTGCCACACCAGCACTGCTCCTTCCCCAAGAACCCCCAACCCGGACTGAGCTTAGATCTTCAGCAGGCTGAGCACTCCTGCTCTGATCCCTCACTTAATTCCTCCCACCAGGTGGGCCTGGGGCCAGAAGCAACAACAGCTGTAGCTGCCCCACCTCCGCTGCCCCTGGGGCTGGTAGCTGAACCACGAACTCCTTCCACTCCTGCAGCTTTTCCCACTAACCTTCTCTGTTCTCTTTGGTGTTTGTGGGTTGAGAAGTCTGGTAACTGCCGCAGCTCACTGATTCAGGGCACTAGGGCACTTTCCGCCCACCTTCTGGTCTGGTTGGTCCGTGCAGCTCACACTGGGCTCAGCTCCCCTCTGCTCCCAGCTCCATGTGGGATAGACCTCACCCAGGGACCATCAAAGCTGTCCTGGGCTGGAGCCTTTCTTTCCTGTGCTGTTTTGTGGGTTCTGCCATTCTAGAATTGGTTCAGAGCCATTTTTTATAGGTTTTTGGAGGGACTCGGCAGGGAGGTCACGCTAGTCCCTGATTTCCAGCCACCATCTAGGCTCCGCCCTGAAAATTTTACTTTTAAATATAAAACTCAAGAGAATCATAAAACACTAAACAGGAAAGAGAAATACTAAGGGATATAGTTAAATGGTTTATATTCCTACATAGGAAGATAATACCTTTAATTCTTAAGAACTTTCTCATTATTTTGGCAGTTAGAAGGAATATGCATAGACAGAGAGCACAGGTGTGACTTGAATATGATGGAAGTTATAAAAAATAAAATTAGGGTATGATCCACTGAGAGAAGGGGAAAAGAAGAAGTAGAATCAGGAAAATCATCTCACATAAGAGGCACAAAATAGCTTTTACAACGAAGTAGAAGATGAGGGAGGTGAAGTTGGCAGTGTGTTAGCCTTATTTTTATCTGCATGGATTCAAAAAGGGAATAACATACACAATCATGTGTGTGTTAAAATCTATCTTACCCTACATGAAAGTCAGAGGAGAAGAGGAGACCATAAGGGCAGGGGTGTGGATAGAAGGGAGGGCAGATTGGGGTGAAGATGGACAAGGGGAAAGGAGAGAGGGAGAAAGAGAGAGAGAGAGAGAGAGAGAGAGCAGGATAAACAGAGGAGAAATAGAATGGAGGGATATATACAGCTAGCAATCATAACTGTGAAAAAATTTTACAGCAAATGTCTCTTGTAAAGACCTCATTTCTCAACTATGTAGAGAACTGAGCCAAATTTATAAAAATAAGCACCAATCTTTAATTGGTAAATGGTCAAAGAATATGAACAGGCAATTTTCAGACAATGTAATCAAAACTTTTGATTTGAGAATTTTTTTTGAAATTTGAAAAGTGCTCTAAATCAATATTTGTTAGAGAAATGGAAATTAAAACAACTCTGAGGTACCACTACATACCTACAAGAGTGGCTAATACAACAGAAAAGGAAAATGCCAAATATTGAAAATATTGAGAAGCTCATACACTGTTCCTGGCATTGTAAACTTATTTCACCATCCTCTAGAGTAATTTGGCACTATGGCCAAAGGGCTATAAAACCATGCATATACTTTGACCCAGCAATGCCACTACTAGGTCTCTATTCCAAATAGACAAAAGAAAAGACAAAAGAAAAAGAAAAGAATCTATATGTGCAAAAGTATTCTTAGTAGCTTTTATTGGTAGTAAAGAATTGGAAGTTGAGGGGATGCCCTCAATTGAGGAATGGCTGACCAAGTTTTGACATATAAATGTGATATAATACTACTGTGCTATAAAAATAATAGCAAGATGTTTTCAGACAAACCTGGAAAGACTTACCTATTGTATATCCAGTTTGAGATATCTAAAAGGTACTTGGAAATGTGAATTGGAGGTCAGCAGAGAGGTTGAGGCAAAATAGGTAGATTTGAGATTCATCTACATAGAGATGGTCATTTAATCCATTGGACTTTTCTGCACTGCAAACTGAAGGGGATCATTCCCAGGTGTTTCGTATTCTGTTATTTGAATTGGATCCAGACTGTTGATGTATTTCTAGAATAAATTAGTCTTTCAGCAATTAAAAAAAAAAAGTTAAAAAAATCACTCATCTGAAAAAAAGAAGTGAAGAAAAGTGAAATGAGTGGAAGCAAGAGTACATTGTTGTAAAGCCAATCAGTAAATGAAAGATCTTTCAGGCTCATTGAATAGGCCTCAGATGGGGTCAACAAAGGGAAGCCAGATCAGGGGCAGGCCTACACCTTTGTGATGAAAACCAGGGATTAAAACCCTTTCAGGTGGGGCCAATTAAGGGAAGCTTAGGGGTTTGTCTGTAGGCAGGCCAAATAGGCACTAGGCCTCAGGCACACACCTTTTTGCCAATTGGGAATGAAGCCCTAGGGCCCCCCAAAAGAGTACATATACCCAGAAAGTAGCCACTGAGAACTGAGAATTGAGAATTCAGAAGTCAGGAGAGAAGTCAGAATTCGGAATTCAGCCCAATGAGAACGAGAAGACAGAGCTACAGAAAGAGTACAGAGTGGAGAATGGAAACCAGGAAGCTGCAGGGACAAGAGAACTGAGTGGGGAGATAATGCAGGCAAGCAGAAAGTTAGGAGTTGCAAGTGATTGTTTACAGGAAGGCCATAGCAGGGGGGAAAAATTATGGGATGACTCGTTCCTTGCTATAATACTGTATTATAATTTCCTTGTTGCTATATTGAGGTGGGCTTACTGGTTTTGGAATATAATTACTTCTATATCAAATTGGAATTTTTGGTCCTGGCATTGGATCCTCTGGTATCTAAATAAATGTTATACTTCCTCTGCCTTCTACCTAGAGAGTTTCTCATAGTTTGTAATTCTGAACTATACAGGCATATTCATGGTCATCTTGAGGTCATGAATCTGGCCTTCCTGATACAATTGTACATGGTAAAAATGGCATTATTCTATTATTGAATGTGAAGTACTTAGCTAGACTCAGGAATATGATGATTGAAGACAATTATGAAGAACTTAAGATGAAAAATTCTATCCATCTCCAGAAAAATAACTGATGGAGTCTGAATGCAGATTGCTGCTTACCTTTTTATTTTCTTTTCTTTATATTTCTCTTTTGGGGGGGCATTTCTTTTGCAGTATCACTCATATGGAAATATCTCTTGCATGACTACGATATATAAAATATGTTAAATTGTTCTCCTTTTCAATAAAGGGGAGGGAAGAGATGGAGGGAGAGAATTTGGAATTCAAATAAAAAAGAATGTTAAAACTGTTTTTATATAAATTGTTGGAAAATAAAATATGAAATAAAAATAAAATAATCATTGAAATAAAATTTGTATGTTATAACATTTGGTACACACATGTTCAGTATTGCTATTACTTCCTTATCTATGGTAACTTTTAGGAATATGTAATTTCCTTCATTATCTCTTTTAATTAAATCTATTTTTGCTTTTGCTTTGAGAGCATGATTGTTACCCCTGCTTTCTTCACTCTTCAACTGAAGTGTAATATACACTTACTCTGTGTGTCTCTCTGCTTAAAAATATTTGTATGTGTGTGTGTGTGTGGGTGTGTGTTTGTGCAAGCAACATATTGTATGATTCAGGTTTTTAATCCACTCCACTATCCACTTCAGTTTTATGGGTGATTTCATCCCATTCACACTCATAGTTATGATCTGGGGCCATCCAAAGCCATCCCAGTTTATATTTTGCTACTGGACCCAGATGGCTGTGGAGGAGAAAGTGAAGCTGGTGATCTTGCACAGCCCTTCCTCACTTAAATCCAATTCACTTGTAAGTCATGGCATAATCTTCCTGATGTCATGTTCCTCTTCAAGACTGAAGGACAAGCAACAACAACCACAACCATGGCTACAACCACAACACAGTTATAACCACTGTTTGTTCCCCTCCATCTTATTTTCCCCTTTTTATGCTCTGAGTCTCTGTCTCTGTCTTGGTGCCTCTCTGTCTCTGTCTCTCTGTCTCCCTCTCTCTGTCTCCCTCCCTCTCTCTCTCTATCTCTATCTCTCTCTCTGTCTCTCTCTCTCTCCTTTTGCTTTGCCCATTATCACAAGTGTTTTGCTTCTGACCTTCATCTCCCATAATTCATCCACTCCTCTATTAACCCCCATCCTGTAGCGCTCCTAATTCCCTTTAATGTAGTATGGTTTCTATACCAAACTGATGGTGTTTGCAATTCCATCTTCAAGTAAATTCTGATAACAGTAAGGTTCAGGCTTTCCCATCATTTCCTTTACTGTAATAGCTCTTTTGCACCTTTTTAAATGTGAGATAATTTCTCCCATTCTACCTTACCCTTCCCTCTTCTCCCAGTCCATCCCTCTTTTTTACCCCTTAATTTTTTTTAATATCATTCCTTTAGAGTGGACTATGTATATTCCTTGTAAGAACTCCAATAATGAAAAAAATTAACAGTTACAAGTATTATCTTCCTTTCTGATTTAACTTTATTAAATCCATTGTTTCCTCATTCTTGTTTGCCTTTTTATGCTCTTCTTTAGTCTTGTATTTGAAAATTAGCCTTTCTGGTCAGCCCTAATGTTTTGATAAGGAATGCTTGAAAGTACTCTAATTCACTAAACAGCCATTTTTTTTTCCTGAAAGATTAATGCTATATTTCCCCATGTATAAGATGCGCTTTAATTTTGGGGCCTGAAATTTGAAAAAAAAAAGTATTACATAAAGTTATTGAGCTCAAGTTTTAATCATCTGCTCATAGCTTTCAGGCATCTTTTGGGCAAGTCCGGTGCATGTATGCATGCTTAGTCCATTCCGTTTCATGAACCTGAAGCTTCTTTTTCAGCAGCAATTCTTTTTGCCTCATGCTGTATCATCTTTATGGATACAAGAATTCCAATTTCCCTTTGCTCTTCAATCCCTGTCTTCAGTTCCCTCACTAAATCAAGCCATTTTGATGACTTGCCTCTCATGGCCTTCTTCTGCTGTGGTGTTTTCAGTAGGGTTTCTTCTTCCTGTAGCCAGTCTCAGATTGTTTTCTCAGTTGGAGGAGGATAAAACTTACATTCACAGCATGATTTCCATTCACTTTTGCCTACTGGATCACTTTTAGCTTGAATTCAGCACAGTACAAAAATCTTTTCTGAGCCATTTCTAGGCAGAACACGGCAAAATGTAACCTAACATACCGGTAACGAATGCAAAACAATGAGGGCGAAGATAACAAGTGTGAAAAAGCAAGAAATGCAAGTAAAAAAATCTACAACCACTGCATAGACACACCCAGTTTTTAGACCCCAAATTTTTCTGAAAAGGGTGCATCTTTTACGTGGGGAAATATGGCACTTAGTTTTTCTGGGGAGGTGTCTCTTGGTTGAAATCCTATATCATTTGCCTACCAGAATATCATATTCCAAAACCTCTGATCCTTTAATGTAGAGCTGCTAAATCCTGTGTAGTCCTGACTGGGGCTCCATGATATTTGAATTGTTTCTTTTCTTGAATTATTTTCTGTTGACATGGGAGCTCTTGAATCTTGTTATAATGTTCCTGAGAGTTTAATTTTGGGATCTTTTTTGGGGGTGATTGGTGGATTCTTTCTATTTCTATTTTACCCTATGGTCCTAGGATATTGGGGCAGATTTTTCTTGATAATCTCTTGAAATATGATGTTTAGGGTCTTTTTCATTGTGGCTTTTAGGTAGTTCAACAATTGTTAAATTATCTTAATTCCATTTATTTATCAGGTCAGTTGTTTTTCCAATGAGATGTTTCACATTTCTTCTAATTTTTTTTCATTATTTTGATTTTGTTTCATTTTTTTCTTGATGTCTCATGAAACCATTAGCTTCTACTTGCCCATTCTATTTTTTAACAAATTATTTTTTTCAGCAAATTTTTGTTCCTTTCTTTCCATTTGGCAAACTCCATAAGGAGATTTTTCTTGAATGAATATTTGTATGTCATTTTTTTCCATTTTTTGTGCTTCCTTTACCAAGCTGTTGATTCTTTTTTGTGATTCTCTTATATCACTCTTATTTATTTTCTCTAATTTTGTTCTACCTCTCTTATTTGATTCTCAGAAATACTTTTTGAACTTTTCCAGGAGTTCTTTTGGGGCCTGAGGCAAGTTCACCTTTTTCTTTGAGGCTTCATATGTTGGCATTTTGACATTGTTGTCCTCTTCTGAGTTTCTGATTTAAACTTCCTGTTACCATAGTAACTTTCTGTGGTAAGGTTTTGGTTCTCTCTCTCTCTCTCTCTCTCTCTCTCTCTCTCTCTCTCTCTCTCTCTCTCTTTCTCTCTCTCTCTTTCTCTCATATTTTCCATCCTATTTCTTAAGTTTTACATTTATGTTAAAGTTGGCCTTTTCTCCTGGGATGGAAGGGGTATTTCCCAAAGCTTCAGTTTTGTCATGCTACAGTTTTCAGAGCTAATTCAGGGGACCTATACATTTTCAGCTCTTATCTAAGGTGGAATGATCTAGAGAGGCATGATCACTACCGTCCTGGCCAGTGTTCTGGTCTGTGAGTGACAAATACTTTTTTTTTCCTCACTGGACCCGCAACCAGGATCCCCAATAACTTACAAGTGCATGCTTTAGTGTGCTAGTCCTCTTATTTACTCTGGAACTGTGCTTCAGATGTGTGACCTGGATCTCTATTTGAAGAATACAACAAAGTCCTACATCTAGCGCCAGCAAAATGTCCCTTGTAATCTCATGAGCTGTCTGGCCCCACTACTGTCTGTAGACTGAGAGCTGTGGAAGTTGCTGCTGCTGATTCAATTGCCCTAAGGCCTGCCCTGGCTTGCTGAGATGTGGTTTGCTTCTAGATTGCAAGTTACCTGTGCTTCACTGTCGTTCATTCACACCTGAGTGAGACAGACCTTTCCTATCAAACTTCTAAATTGTTGTGGGATGGAAAATTGTTTCGACCTGTACTTTTGTTGGTTTTGCTACTCCAGAATTCAATATGAGGTATTAATTTAATGTGCAGAGGGGAATTTGGGTGGGCTTAGGTGAGTTCCTGCCTTACTCTGTCATCATGGCTCCACCTTGCCCCCAAACACAGCTTTTGTGAATGATCTCCCATATCTGAAGAAATGCTAAGTTGCCTTGGTGGTTTCATTTTTATTAGAGTTATGAACATTTTGATGATATCATCACCAATGTAAAACTTTTTATTACACATGAATCAAATAAATCTTTATTCGTAGGTGCCAGCTAAATACTAGGCAGTCAGAATTGCCACTGAGCAACATCTCGTAATTTCCATGTTATTTATAATCCTCTCTGCTGCACTGCATAGGGAAGTTCTTTTGGAATTCTGTTTATATTTCAAGGCCTAGTCAAGCTCAAATAATGCACAAGGCTTGAATATGTACTACCTCAATGATTTTCACATTACTAGCATTAAATAAGACTTAAAACTCATATATACAAAATATGTGTACAGATAGGTGGATAGAGACATATAATGTATATGTGCATACATATGTAATATATAGATATGAACACACATATGTACATGTGTATATATGCACATATATGTATGCATGTATACATACATATATATGTTACGTGTGTGTATATACTTTTCAAAGATGTTCATCACAGTAATGGAGGAAGTCCATGGAACATTAATTCCGAAAGGAGGAGAGATGGTTTACATATGCTTGGATTCTCCAGATTTCCCACTTGAGGAAGAATATGTTCTATTTGCAAAAACCTCCTGTAATAGTAGCAGCTACCAATCTGTCCAGGAAAAGCTAAACTTATGATGAACACATATACTCTGAAGTGCAGTTTAGTGGATAGTAGCTCATCAGCTTTTTCATCTGTATCTCTTTTTCTATTTTGTTCACCTATTTCTGTATTTAAAACTAAGTATATCCATCTAGGTAGATAGCTAGCTATCTGTCCACTATATATTTTGGAAAGAAATGAGAGTACAAGAAAGCAAATGAAAGGAAAAATATTAGCAACTATTTTGCCCATTTATAAGTCAGAAAAAATGATGACTTAAATGAAATGAGTTGTTGTCTTATATAAAATGAAAAGGTTCTCACAATTACAAATAAAAAAATAAATTTCTCTATTATCAATAATAGAAATAACGAATTCTTAAGTGAACTTCAAAAGGAGAAAAAAAATACCATTAGGAATAGATTGATTAACAATTGAAGCATTCAAACAACAATGACTATTTTACATAAATTATTTACTAACATATTGAAAGAAGGAATATTAACAAGCTGCTGTTATGAAGTAAATTTGATCTTGATATTTAAAACAGGAAGAATAATGCAATGAAGAGAAAACTATAATAAAAATAAATAATGAATGCTAATTTTAAAATATTTAATGAGCATAAGCAAAGAAGCTGAAAAAATGTTTTTAAGATAATATTTACTAACTTAGATTTCTTCCCCTTTTGTTTGTAGTTTATGTTTTCTTTTCTAAGTTAGTAAGTATAACATAACTAATGTGAAAATGTTTAATAGGAATGTATGTGTAGAGGACATATTGGATTGCATCCTATCTTGGGGAAAGAAGAGGAGAAAATTTAAAACTTATGGAACTAAGTGTTGAAAACTGCAAATAAATAAATTCAATATTAAAAAAATAAATTAGTAAGAATATCTTTTCCTCCTTTCTTATCTTGTTGAAATGAAAAGAAAAACGAAGTAAGTGTAACAAAGACAAAGTCAAGGAAAAATTACCCCTTCCCCATGAAAAATGCACACCTAATTTTAAATTTTAAATCAATTACCTCATTCTCAGGAGCTGAGTGGTATGTATCAGAATTGGTCCTCTATATTCGTGCTTGATCATTGTAGTCTTTAGTCTCAAAGCTGTTTAAAAGTTGCTGTTAGTGTGTAAATTTTATTCCTCTTTCTATTTGCTTCACATTTTATCAGTTAAAAAATCTTCCTAGATTTCTTTGAAACCATCCCTTTTATGAGTAGTTACTGAAAAATAGTATTCCATGATATAATTTGTTTAGCCACCAACCAATTGATGGACACCTCCTTAATTTCTAGTTCTTTGCTGTGACAAAAGGAGCTGCCAAATAGATATGTATATATATATATATATATATATATATATATATATATATATATATATATATATATATATATATATATATGGGAAAGTTAGTCCTTTATTCTGATCTTTCTTTTCATTATTGCCCTTAAGAGTCCAGACTGTTTATTCCTCTTGATCTTGTCATTATTCTTTCATGGCTCTACTGGTCCTTTTTTCAAAAGTTAATTAATTATTTTATTTTATTTTTTAGTTTACAACACTCACTTCCACAAGTTTAGAGTTCCAAATTTTCTTCCCTCCCTCCTACCCCTTTCCCCACTCAAGATGGTATGTAATCTGATATTGATTCTATGTATGTCTTCACATTAAACCTATTTTCCCAATGATCAAGTTGTAAAGAAGAGTTATAACCAATGAAATGAACCATGAGAAAGATGAAACACAACCTAAAATAAAATAAAATTTCAAAAAAGAGAGAGCAAATAGCTTGCTTCAATCTGCATTCCTACTGAGTAATTCTTTCTCTAAATGTGGATAACCTTTCCTATCATGAGTCTTTTGGAGGTGTCTTAGAACCTTGCATTATTGAGAAGAGCCGAGTCTATCAAAGTTAAGCATCACAGAAGCAATGTGTCTGTGGCTGTGTACAGTGTTATCCTGGCTCTGCTCCCTACACGCATCATCAGATCATCTGTTTCTCCAGGTTCTTATGAAGACCATCTGCTCCTCATTTCTTTTTTTTTTCAAGGGAAAAGAGAAAGTTTATTAGGGATTCACCATAATGGGCCGTCTTAAGAAATCCCCCCACCCTGTGATGCCTGTTTCCACAAGCGGGCCAGATTCAACCTACTGAATTCGATTGAATCTGAGCACCCTCATGGAGGCAAGATGGAGACTATACACACAAAGACTGCAGGAGGGACAGAGGGGTGGTCTGGGGTGACTAGAGGAGAGGTCCAGGGAGGGTCTTGAGGGGAAGTCCAAGGAGGGCAAGGTGGGGTAATGGGATTGAGGGTGGAAAGTAGCTGAACAACAAAGGGCAAGGCTAGGCAGAGACCTGGGCCCAAAGATAACACGAGGCCTGTGGCCCCAGGGGAAGGCCAGATCCAGCCGGAAGACCCAAGGACAGTTCAAGGGGGCTCCCAGAGACTGGGCCCCCATCATTCCCCCCTCAAACATATAGGACCCAAATTCGGGGTCAGGGACGAAGATCTCAGCTTCTGAAACTGCTTCCTGCTGGCAAGGGGTGTAGATTTGTTCCTGGCTCGATGGGTCCAGTTCAAGGGGTCTCGATGGGTCCAGTTCAAGGGGTACAAGGTCTGAGTGATCATCTGGAAGTTGATGGCTTGGAGCCTGGAGGACACAAACCTGGCAAGGAGGTTAAGCAAACAAAACATGCAGCACAGGAGTACAGAGAAAGGATAATATCCCTGGTGGGAATTAAAGATGACTATTTCATACCTAGCTCCCCTAATCACTTCTTCTGTGTACCACACTGCTTCGGGGTTCACAAGTATGTAGCACATCCAAATTAGGTCGGGGATATCTAAGAGCAAGGTTTGATATGTGGTGAGCCTGTGGTTAGCCAGCCACTGGTGGCCATCTGCTTCTAGGATGCTCTGAACTTGATGGGAAGGCAGAGCTCCTAAGGGCTGGTCTGCTAGAGGTTTAGAAGCTTCCTCAATTAGAGTGGCTCTAGCAGCTACGGCCCTGAGGCATGCAGGCCATCCAGTAGCCACAGAGTCTAACTGCTTTGAAAAATAGGCAACAGGTCTGGGGTTGGGTCCTAAAGCCTGGGTTAGGACTCCTAAGGCCTGTCCTCTCCTTTCATCAACATAGAGAGTAAAAGGTTTTTCTAGATTAGGTAAAGCTAATGCTGGAGTGGTGGTCAGTTTAGTTTTCAAAGTCCCAAAAGCTTGTGCTGGGTAGGGGCCCCACTCTAGAGGGAGTGAGTCAGGGCCTTGAGTGGCAATTAATGGTTGCAGTCCCTCCCAAGCCTTGGGCTTAATTGGATATTGAAGGCTATGGAGGGGAACTATGGCTGGGGTGGCAGAAGTAGCTTGCCTAGAAATTCCCTGATCCCAAACAATTGGCTCAACCCTCTCCCACGCCTCTGGGGGAACATGGAGAGGTCTGGGAAACAGAGGGAAAAGGGAGTTATGAGGTTTAACTGGAGAAAATTGGCTTCCCAATTTCACCATCAGGTCCCTTCCCAACAAGGGGACAGGGCCAGAGAAGGAGTGTTCAGACAACAGATGCTTGATACCCATGACCTGATGGGTTGAGGGGCATGTGGGGCCAGAGCAATTAGTTAAAACAAGAGAACATAGCCGTGATAAAGTGGGTAACCTTACCTTCTGCCTCGATTTTGCCCAGGGCTCCGCGAGAGAGGTGGAGAAAGTGGGAGCACAGCCAAACCCCAGGCTTTCCCCTCCTTCCGAGTCTTGAGAAGACTAGAGGACACAGTACTGGGAGGAGGCTCTACCACTTTTCCAGCCTCGGAGACAGCTCCAATGTCCCTCCTGGTTACATGCTGGGCATGGTCCTAGAGGCCTGGATCCTGGAGGCTTCTTCCAGGGGGGCACCCTAGAGGGGCACTCCTTAGACCAGTGACCCTCCTTGTGGCATCGAAAGCAGGTTTCCCCACTGCCCAAGCCAATGGGCTTCCAAGGGGGCTCCCTGGAGGGGTGCTCCTTGGGTCTTTTCCTGGCCATGGCAACAGCCAAGAATTGAGCATGTTCTCTGTCTCTAGCTCTTTCCCTGCGTTTCCTTTCCTCTGCTGCAACCAGGTCTCTATTGTTGAAAACTCCAAAGGCCATCTCCAGCAATTGGACCTGAGGTGTTTGGGGTCCCATTGCCAATTTCTGCAGTTTCCTCCTAATATCTGGGGAAGACTAATTAATGAAATACATGTTAAGTATTGCCGCCCCTTCAATAGAATCAGGATCCAAATTTGTATACTTCTTAATGGCTTCTACTAGCCAGGCCTGGAAAAGGGCAGGGTTTTCCTTTTCTCCCTGAGTAACTTCTCTGATTTTTTGAAAATTTATTTGCTTTTGAAATGCAGTTCTTAGGCCTTCTAACAGGCAAATTACCATATAGTCTCTCTTTTCTCTATCCTCACTCCTTTGATAATTCCATCCTGGGTCACTAGTGGGAACATCAGCTGTTCCTGGGGGGTATTTTATGGGGTTATTGCTAGCCAAACGATCCCCAAAGTTTTGGGCTTGTTCCCAGATTCTTCTCTTCTCCTCAGTGGTACAACAGGTAGAGAAAAGGATATGCAAATCACACCAAGAAAGTTCAAATTGCAGGGACAGATCTCTAAAACCCTCCGTAAACTTAGTGGGATCTTCTGAGTATCTCCCCAGTTTTTCTTTAATTTGAAGGAGATCTAAAATGGAGAATGGAACATGCACTCTCCTTGTCCCAGCAGGGGAGGCAGGCATTTCCCTCAGGGGAGAAAGCCTTGAAGGCGCTGTGGGACGTGGAGCTTGGGGCTGAGGTAGATTAGACTGCAAGGCCAGGGCATCTGGCTAGCAAGGGAGAAGATCAGCTAGTACCTGAGAAGGGGTAGGGGTCAGAGAGGGACATACCAAAGAGACCTGAGTGGGAGCCACCTCAGAGAGAGGGGCCAGGTGAGGAGGTACTGCCATGCAGGCAGTGTCCGAGGCTGTAATCTGAGTAGGGGTTGCCTCGGGGGTAGGGCCCATGGTGGTAGATACTGCAGGGCCTGAAATAGGGGCAGGCCATGAGGCCAGAACCTGAGTAGGGGTCCCTTCAGGGGAAGGGGCCACAGAAGGAGGCACCTCAACAAGGCCCTTGGCTGGGACCTGAGCAGAGGTCGCCAAGGGGGCAGGGGCCATGGGAGGAGATGTAGGGTAGGATACTTGGACGGTGAAGGAGGCAGGATAAGAGGAGAGTTGCACTACAGGAAACCAAGAGAAAGAGGGGATGGTCACGGAAGAGGGAGCACAAGAAACAAGGGTGCTCTGGGGAGGTTGGGGAGCAGGAGGAGGGGCTGGGGCTGAAGCCCTGGGGTCCATAAGGAAGGGTTTATCCAAAATGTCCTGTTGACCCCCGTTGCCCCTTTGTGGGGGGGCTCTAGCTATGAGTATCTTACAATCTTTTCTGAGAACAGAGAGAGCTCCACGAAGGTCATTATGTAAGGAATTTCTGTCCATTTTCTTTCTCGCTGACAATATAATTTTAACTGTAAAAGAGTATTATATTGTAAAGTCCCAAAAACAGTCCAATCTTTATGGCCCTCTAGGCGATATTGTGGCCAAGCAGTATTGCAAAGGTATACCAGCTTTTTCCTTTTAAGTTCTTTAGTGAACTTAAATTTTTTCCAATTTTGTAAAAGACAACCTAAGGGTGAATTTTTGGGGATTGAGGAGAATTGACCCATTGTGAGCCCAGGGACCTGGAAGTCCCTTCCTCTGCAAGGAGGATTTGGGAGTAAGCCTCAAAAAGGAACAAAGCAAGACAGGAAAAAAACAAACACAAAAAGGTACCTGAGATTTTCCCATTCCCTAGCGCTGACAGAATTGGGAAAATTGGGGGCGCACTTCCAGATAGGGCGTCCGTCCTTGTCCTCTATGCTTCAGAAGGTGTGCCCAGGTCCATGGTCTTGAACATAAACCACTGGACCGAGTACCTGAGAGCGTCAGGCTGAGTCCAAGACAGCAAGCAGCTGTCTGACCTACTGGGGACCTGAGAAGTTAGGCCTGAAAAGCACTTCCAAAATGCTTGGAGAATGAGAAGGGGTTAGGGTTAGGGAGAGGCTTACCTTCCAGTCTTGGCTAGAGAAAAACTTGAGATTAGCAGTCGTTCCCGGCCAACACACCATATATGAAGAGGTAAAAGGTTGATTGGTGCTGGGCACCCCAAAATATTGACTCACCGGGTTCTGCCGAAAGAATTCGACTCAAGCCTTTTCAACCAAGGGAAAAGACAAAAGTTTATTAGGGATTCACCATAATGGGCTGTCTTAACAAATGCCCCCCACCTTGTGACGCCTGTTTCCACAAGCGGGCCAGATTCAACCTACTTAATTAGATTGAATCTGAGCCTGCT